>NC_056741.1:425500066-425737566 GCF_019279795.1 Protopterus annectens
TGTGAATCGGGCATTTACATTAAAGTGGGATAATTTATATGAATAACATGAAGGCTTAAATTATGAGTATATAATAAGAAAGAGGATGTTGTTTTATGTCTGTTGAAGTTTGGTAATTGCACTAAATTAAAATGGTTATATTAAATTTGTTCATTTTATTTTTGTGTTCCCGTTTTTATTTACCTATACCTACTGCCTTTTTGCCTATTGTGGTTTACTTAGTTGCAACACTCTTGTGTTTTGGAGGTCTCTGGTGTTTTAGAAAGTTTTTCAAGACAACCTCCATGTATGTGGATGTATGTGTCTGATGCATACTATGTATATGAGTAGTGGTATTTTTATGAGTAGTGGTACTATAAGCATATGTACTGGTTGGTGAGTTGACAACCTCCTCTGTGTTACTGTTTTGAATGAGGGGAGAGTATGAATTCTAGATTCTTGGTGTAAATAGATATCTTACACTCTGTAATAGAGTGTGTTATTAGTAGAGGGTTGTCTGTATACATGAGGCTATTGCTACAGTGCCTCAAGAGATCCAAGTCAACAAGGTTGGCAGGAGAAACAAGGGTAATCCAATCGTCCATAATGCTAGGTTGAAGACTGTTGTCACTACGGGTGGCTATTCAGAATCGATCATGGAGGAGATAAGTGGATGGATATTTCTGCCTGGGTTTTAGGGAAAATTTGTTGAATTTAACTATCTGGCTTTGGTGTACAACTGCATGGCAGAAATCTGCTCAAATGCAAGGCCTAAATGCCAGAAGCTAAAGATTTGAAAAAAAAAACATTAAAAAGATTCAAAAGGACCAATGAGGATGCTTATTCCAAGACCTAGACCAGCTTCCCTTTACCAGACAGGTATCAATCAGCACAATTCTCTCACAAAAGGGCAGATAGGCCCCTTCCAATCCAAGATGGCCTGGAAAATGTGTTCAGAAGAAACAAACCACTAAAAACAGTTCCATTAGCAGCAAGCCTGTATCTGGACTATGCTACAGCTACTAGCTAACCTAATTTTAGTGGGTAACACCAGAGAATGTTTAAAACAGCAGAAATAAATAGCAGTGAGACACTAAAATGTTTAAAATAGCAGAAAATCAGCAAGGAAGCTTTAAAGAATGTTTTAAACATTTAACAGATCAGTTATTTAAGCACTGTTTAGTGGGAAAATCAGAACAAGCAGAACAGATAGCTAAAAACAGTGAAAAATACCAGTAAATACTTAACAAACAGGGAAACTAACAAAAAAGATTTGCAAAGAGTGAAAACAGCAGTAAATGTTGATTTAACAGGCACAATAAAGGAGACATTTGCAGTACAACAGTGTAATTTAGTATACAGTAATATAAATACTGTATAAAAGTAGGCATCAGGCAATAAAAAAGTGCAGTAAATAGTATAAATATAAATACAACATTAAAGTGTTTCTTTTCCACATCCTACTGCTATTACTATTAACACTATCTCACACATTGCATCCTTCTAGCATTCTACTCCTACATACCATAATGCCATAATGCTCCCACAAAACTAGAACAATCAAAAACACTGCAATTCCAGCAATCTGCTAACCATATCTTGTGAACTGTATCATACCACTTTAACCAACACCTACAAATACAAATACACCAAACCTAATTCTATAGCACAAAACTTTACCATAAAGATTAAATAGAAATAGAAATGTTTGCCTTCATATCAGCATATTACAACTTCTTTGATAATTAGTTGAGATATCCTGCCTAACCCAAGCCCAACTACAATGTCCTTGGTTAACCCCACTATGACAGCACCTAAGCTATCTCCACCGTACATGCATGCAAAACATGAATCTTGGAAGCATCTGTAACAAAGTACACCATATACATGCTTGGATAGCCTTTTATAATCCAGACACACTTGCCACCACTGAAACTAGGCTAAAGCCAGAAATAAATGAGGAGGAAATTACCCCACCAGGCTACAATATTCTCAGATAGAACACGATAAATAAAAGAGCAGGCAGTGTTGTTATAATTTACAAAAATACTCTAGATATAACCCTCCACCTGCAAAACATCCCCAAGTTTAACAACAAAGAACTTCTCATCTGAGTACTAAAAAATAATCATTTTAAAAGCATATGTATTGCAACACTATATATGCCACCAGGAGATAATACCAGTTTAGTTGAACACATCCTTGTCTAGATATGGCATATCATACACCCTGAAAATATAATACTTGGGGATCTTAACATAGGCTGGTAGTTCACCAATACGACTACTGCCAGTTGCACAATAAATCTCCTTAACTTCGCCCAACTTATCAATACAAATACAAGATTCAGTAAAAGTACAGACAGACTGTCTATAGTCCATACTTGACTAGATTCACACCTCCAATTGACTCAATATAAGCTCCTTTGGATGCTTACCTGATAAAATCAGTGACCGTTTCCACATATTTGCATTAAGACAACCAACTAATAAAACAGTAATCTTCAAACAAGTAAGCAGCCTCATGAAATTCAGTGAAGAAACTTTCAACAACAGTCTAATACACTGTAATTTGTTGTCATTAAGGGATCTATCCCTTGATAAAGTAATATCTAATTTCAACACATTCCTTAATATAGTAAATCACACATACCACTTTGTATAAAAAGAGTTAACTCAAGCACAGCACCATGGTTAACTAAAGAAACCAAACAACTAATGGTCTTAAGAGAGAAAACATGGACAAATTGGATTAAAAACAAAACACAAGAGTTCCTATCAAAATTTCAGACATGAAATAGAGCACTTACTAAGCAAAAGATTAAATCAGACAAGCAATCCTACTATTAACTGCTCCAGCACAATACAAATATCAGCACAATCCAAACAGCTTCTGGTCCTCCCTTAATAAAGTCCTTTATCCTAGCCAATCCAATGCATCCTCACCCACAAGAAACAGCAACAAAGACAGCATTATTTCTCATTTCAAATCCCATTTTATACAGACTGTTCTTTCCTTACTCAAAGATAAGCCCCCTTTCCACCTATAATCCCACAAAAACATTAAACTCAGCCTGGACAGTTTAGTTTTCAGCCTGTCCCAACAGCAACTATAAAAATGTTTGTGCACAAGTTTTCACCCTTCCTTCCTGTTTCCTTTGGAGTTCCACAGGGTTTTATACTTGGCCTTCTCTTATTTAATATCTTTATAAATAGAATTCACTCAGCCCCTAAGAAATCAACCATATTACAATTTGCAGATGAAGCTGCCCTCGTTTGTTCTGACTCAACCCTCTCAAAATTTAATGACTTCACCCAGGACTCCCTCTCATTTATCAAAATATGGGTAAGAAAACTTCACCTTCTTCTAAATCTTAAAAAAACAAGACTAATGCTCCTCATCTCAAAACATTTCTCAGACCAAAAATAATCTTTCAAAACACTCCCCAAAAATAACATCAGAAAAGAAATAGTACTAAAATCAAAGCTACCGGGAGTAACAATAGATCAGTGGTTCCGAAACTTTGCAAGCTGGAGGACCCCTTTTATAAAGCAAAAAATTTTGACAGACCCCTATCGGTGGTGGCACACATATATTACATTTGGATCAACCCCCAAACCCCCCAATCAGAACCCCCCAACACCATGCAGCCATTTCAGTGTCTCATTACTCTGCTAATTCTCCCCAGTTACCATAAACACTGTTCAAAATTCTCAGTGTGCATGCTGTTTTCTGCTTTACTTCTACAATGATTACAGATGTTTGGAGTTAATTTAAAACGTGTATTTCAAATTTTATAGCACAAACACTGATGGACATTTGCTAAAGCTAAACAGACTTTTGATAAATCTAAACAAAGCAATACAGTCTCAATGAAAACAGACTTAACATTACAACTTCTCTGCCTTTGAAACTCACATTCACTGAAACAGCATTGAAACCCACATTCAAAGAAAATGCATCTGGCCAGTGGCGGATTAAGTTTACCTTTGGGTTGTTTTCAAAGGATAGGTCCCTTGTGAACATTTTTAGGAGCATGCAAAAGTTCTTTGATTCACCTTCCTTATTGTATAATTAAATTTTAATACACAATTAAATTATATCCCTTGTATAATACACCACTTGGTAGTACATGTTTTAAATGTATAGTTCTGCACATTTTTCCAGTAAGCAGTGAAAAAAAAACATATGAACCACTAATGACAAAACTGCCCGATTGAGAACATTTCCACCATAAAGAGCCACTCAAACTTCTGCCATTACAATCCACCAATATCAGTCAATATGCGCAATCTCTGCAGAAGTAAGTCATCTGAATAATTCCACCTTAATGAGATCTGTAACTAATGAAAAGGTTGCTGCTAGCAAATAACTTTATTCAGTGTTTCATCTACAAATTCAGTGCCTGCTGCCCTTGAAGAATAAATTGCCTACTTGAAAAAATGGAAAGCTGGTAATATTGCATGGATGGCAAACTGAAAACAGGTTCATAGTTACTAGGCATCTCATCCAAAACAGGACGTATTCAGGACTTCAATACCCACCCCCTAAAAATGCAAAATAGTATCAACAATATGCTGTGGGAATAGAACCCACAGCCTTCTGCATTAAAATACACACACGCTACCTGTTGTGCTACTAACACAGCTTTAAAAGGCTGCATCACAATAGTGATACTATTTGCTAACTAGCTAAACAAATCTGTTGCACATTGTAAACGGACTTAGCATGAGCAGCATTAAACATCTTCTCCTTTGAAGCTCACAATTCCTTGAAAATGCAATTGAAACTAAATTTCTTGAAAATTGCACCTGTCATAATGGGGGGACAGAGAGCCAAAACTTAGAACACATTTTAATATTTGGTCTTGTAAATTTAGAAAGTTAATATAAAAACAAGTTTTGCATTAGTACAAATTTTATGAAGGCTAAGGCGTCTAATGCTCAAATGTCTGCCATTATTTTCTGACCAGTCATCAATGATTGCCAGGGATTTTCCAGAGAAACACAATTTTATTAGAAACAGATTGAAAATATGAGGCAAAAATATGGACATTCTGCAAAAACCTGGACAGTTGAAGGGTATGTACCTCTTACACACACCCCTCTTTCCATCTTACACACAAACACACACACACACACACACACACACGCACACACACACACACACACACACACACACACACACACACACACACACACACACACACACACACACACACACACACACACACACACAATAACTTTCAACCTCTTCAGCACAAGAAATATGAACAAACCCTGTCATACTGTGGGGAACAAATGGCCAAAGCTAAGGATACATTTTAAATATTGCTCTTATAAACTTAGAAAGTTGATAGAACAACAAGTTTTGAATTAATACAAATTTTCTTAAACGTATGAAATCTAAAGCTCAAAAGTATGCCATTATTTTCCTCAGTCTTCAATGATTTGCCAGAAAAAAAAAACATTTTATGTGAAACAGACCAAATAAGGGAAAAATCTGGCATACTCTTGAGAATATCTGGTCAATTGATAGCTGCACTCAGGCACAGCTTCTTATTAATGTCTTGACAAAAAAAAAATACCTTCAAGTTCTGTTAACAGGATCGTCCGGATCAATCATCAGCTCTGCATTAATTTCTGTTTGCTGGCAAAAGGAAGAGAGCAGACCCATACCCATACATCGATCAACATAAATACGGGACCTGTCTTACTTGGAGGGAATAGAACAGTTGTTTAAATTTCCTTCCAAGTTCTAACTGCTGGCAGAAAACACAAGGCAAGTGAGCAGCAAACATGGAAGTTTTTCCTTCTTCTCCACTAAAAACTAAGGGCAAGCAGCTGCTTAGCCACTGCTCAGCTGCAAACAGGGAAGTTTCTTTCTTGTTTTTTATTTTTTTTTTAATAAATTGTGGATGAGCGGCGCGTTTCTTCCTCCATTTACAGGGTTGGGTCATGGATGATTCCTGAAAGCCAGGTGGGTGCAAGTGAGCTCGAGGACCCCTTGAGTTTATCTTATGGACCCCCAGGGGTCCGCTGACTCCAGTTTTGGAAACACTGCAATAGATGAACACCTAAAATTTGGTCTACACATTCTCTATACAGTTAAAAAGCACCAGAAACGTGGTCTGTTATACAAAAGTAAGCATGTCTCACTGACAGCAGTAGGAAAAACACTGCATCAACATACTTACAACGATCTCTCCTTTATGCCTCCCCTATTCTGATTAGCCTTCATAGAACACAACAAATGAAACTAGACAGCTGTTACAACAAAATTGCTAGACTTGCCACCAACATACCCACAAAATATCTCTAATGCCTAGCCTTAAAATAGCTATACTTAATATACCACCAACGTACCTACAAAAAGTCACACTGCATAGCCCTAAAACAACTACACTGGTTACAGCTCCCACAATGTCTTACCTACTCAGAGCTACGTATTGTCCATAACCTAATATGTAAATCAAAAAACTATCCAGTACTGCAGAACACCATAAAATACTATTCTCCAGCCAGGTAACCATGCTGTCAAAATAAATCACTTTTATTCACCACCAAATGTAATTATACTGCCGTTGACTCATTCTGCTCCTGTTGGGAATGGCCACATGAACAATATTGTCCCAGGCAAGTGGCAGCAGTCAGGCACTTGGAAGATATAAACTCCCCCTGGTGAACTTGCAAAGTGCTATTTATATAGGCAAAGCCTTGTCTGATATCATCTTGGAGCTCCACACTAGACATTGGTCTGCCTGTATGACTTCCCTGCCACAAACTGAATATGGCTATGGAGACACTTAAACCTGGAGTAAGAATCAAGGGATTTTCTGACACTAGCACTCCCACACTCTTTGGAGCAACCAGTACCCCATTTCCCTGAAGGGAGCAGGGGCTAAGAATGAGCATTTTGGTGCAGTACTAGCCAGTTCCTAACTTTTCCTGACTTAAAATGGTCAGCTTGGGCTGAAGGACAGGTTGCAGAGTCAATGGAGTTAGGTTAGTTGAAGGTGGAACTAATGTGGCTGACGTTACCCATGCCTGACAGTGGCTCTCTGACTACTAACTTTGTCAAGCTTTGGCTGCCATTACAGATAGGCTCAGATATTTCCATGGCATGAGACATGATGACATTCATGTTGGATAACCCGGAAACACTTGTGAGTGCAGAAAAAAACACCCTCGTGTATCAATCCTTCTTAGTAACAATTTCTGCTACCAGTGTTTCAAGGGCTGTAGATTAGTATGACATACAAAGAATTAGAATCCACATACTTTTTACAGACTGCCTTGGCAGCTGAAGCCCTTAAGTACCTGTAAGGGATAATATGACCATATTTAACAGGTGACAGATTATGACTGCTGCCTGGCGTGTTGTACAATACATATGTAAGTGCATACTCACCTAGGCATCACCCACAGATAACTGTGTTGGTGGGTGAAGTTCCGCTACAATGTCTAGTCCTCCATCAGGTATGAAGGACTAATGCATCACCCTAGACAGAGATGGTAGGAATTCCTCCATGTCTATGAATGTGGAGCTCTAGCTTTGGCTAGCCTGTCTGATGCAAGGGCAGCTGCCTTGTTGTGGGCATGGTGATGAAAGGATCATAGGAAATACAAAGCAAATGAGTCTTGCAATCATTTATATATTACCAGTACCCATTCTCATAATGAACCTCCTCACTATAGGAGTGTCAGGCCAGTCAAGCAAGGAGTGAAACTGTGAATACTGCCCCCTAATTGTCCATTTCATTGCACAGTTTTGTTTGCCTTATAAACTGCACTTTTATTTAGATCTGGTAGGTACTGTCAGTTCTACACATTTATGTAAATGGGCATATAATTATTTTGTGTAACTCCCTGCTGAAGCAATGTCAGGGGGTTGTGCTGAAATAAGTGAATCTTGAAATTTCATCAGAGACTTTAATGAGATTTGTATATTTCATTCATTGAATGCAGAGATATTGGTATCTTCATGTGTAGAGTGTTGAATGGTTAAGGTCATTAGTTTATGATATGACTTAGCTGAGTAGTATTTGGCAGTGAAATATTACACGAAGAAGCTATATTAATAAGGACCAGGTTAAGAAAATAAAGCCCTCTGGTGTGGTTGTTAAGAATCTTTTCCAGGAAGCCATTGTTTTTGAAATCCTAGAACTCAAAGGCATGTCCAATATTTGAGGTATAGGTGCTCCAGTTTATTGATGGGTAATTAGAGTCTCCCAAAATAATGGAGTTTTTGTTTATAGGGAATTTATAGGGAGTTCAACCATTACATCTAGCAATCTTACATGTTTATCAGGGAACACAGAGGGTTTCCTGTGACAGGCTATAAACTGATAGTTGGTTTTGTTTAGTGTGATTTGAAACTCGGTGAGCTCTGTTTGTGGGTCCCTGGGAATCTATCTAGAAGTGATATGGTCCTTAATATGCAGACACCATCACAGCTGCCATGAGGTCTGAAGCATGGCAGGTGCAAAACCCAGGTAGGGATGGAACACTTTCTGAAAATTTAAATCATATTTCAGCAACTACACAAACATTAAATAGTTGTACTGATGAGGTAGTCCCATTCCACAACAAATATAATGATAAGTTTAAAAACAAACCTCTGTGGTAAAATAAATTATATAATAAGAGAAAGAAACTGCTTAATGCTTATAAGAAGTCTCATTCTATCTACCTTAAGAACTCAATTAAGCAAACTAACAAAGATCTTACGAAATCATTAGGAAGCTCAAAGCTGAGTATGAGCTTTAAACAGCCACTAAAACCAAAAATAACTACAAATCTTTATTTAATTATGTCATGAAGTTAAGAACTAACACATAGCAATGTTCAGAGCTTGTCCACAATAATACTACCCACTCGGACCCAAGTGAAATAGCTAATATCCTAGCTTACAAATTTAGTGCAATTTATTAGCTTATTATAGATATCGCACAGGTTCCATAATTCCCAGACACCCCCTTTAAATATTATTGGACAAGTTCTCTCAGCCCTTTCAAAATCTAGGAATACTTCATCCATGGGTCCTAACAATAGACCAGGTTACCTGACTATCAGTGTTATATATGGCCTTTCTGAACTCCTACTTAAATTCTTTGATAAAACCCTCTCCATTGGTTACGTTCGTGAAGCGTGGAAAACAGCTATAATAATGTCATTATACAAGGGTAGCCCAAACACTGACCCTGGTAACTATAGACCCATTAGTTTCAGCTTCATATGCAAAAGCTATGGAGAGCATTGTCTCAGACTTCATTAATCTGAACACTGAAAATATCTTAACCCTGGACCCGCATCAATTTGACTTCATCAAAGGAAGGTCCTGCCTCTTTAATCTCATTAATTTATTTGAAAAAATAACTGAAGCAGTGGTTAATGGTTATGCAGTGCATATATCTAGATCTGGCCAAGGCCTTTGACACTATTCCCCATGCAAGCATTATTGTTAGACTTGTAAATCTGAATATAATATTGTGCAATGGATAGCTTATTGGATCTCTGACAGAACCACGGGTGCCACATCTGAAAGCAAAAATGTTACAAGTGGTGTACCACAGGGCTCAGTTTTGGGCCCTGTCCTTTCTGGCCTTTATTTCTTAGACCACCAGGACAGCTGCTCTGGCCTATGGTTAACTAAGTTTTCAGATGACTGTAAATTGGGTGTTGTTATTCAATCTTCTACTGACTCACAATTGCTCCAGTATGGGTTTGACCATGTTAACAATATGTACAAGGACAGCTGTCTCAAATTTAATGTAAAAATGTAGCATAGTTTACTTTGGTAAAGAAAATGGTTTAATGTACAGTATAGGAGATGCACCCATCCAATCAGACACTGTTGTAAGGGATCTGGGTACTCTTGTTAATAATTCCTTATCATTTGACTATAATATCTCCACAGTAGTTTGGAAAGCCTTTTATTTGTCCCATCTAATTTCCAAAATGATCACCACTAGATCCAAAGAAGTCTTAATTCCTCAACTCATATCTTACCAAACCCATTATTGAATATAAAGCACCATATTTAGCTAGACATATCCCACAACTTGAGAGACCTCAGAGATTCATAAACAAAAAGAGCAGTGGCCTCAAAAGCCTTAGTTATCAGTAGAGACTGGCAGCGCGTTCTCTGTGCTCAGTCTCTTACAGACTCCTCCATGAAGATCTATATATAGCCTTTTGTGCCATGAAAGTCCCAACCCTATTTGATCTCATATACCTCTGCAGAAGTAATGGTGCATCAAATCCTAGGTTAAAGAAACTAACGCTTCATCAGCAGATAAAGAAGACACATTGGTGTGGTAGATTCATATCCCTCACATCTGGAACAAACTTCCACTACATATCAAGCAGAGTAGTACCCTTGCCACCTTCATGGTAGACCTAGATAAATGGATGGGCAATCTCAAATTCTCTCCTGGTCTATCTTGTCTTGCCTTCCTTGAGGCTAGAGGGAAATTTTGAATATTTTTTTTACTTGTCTTGAAATGGTCTGCAGACTTATTGCCTAGTATTTATTTAAGAAAATATAAATCTACTAATGTGCTCCAAATATAGGAGAGCACCAAAGCTGGGAATTTTGTTGTCGACACTTTTGGCACTGATCAGAGCCACCTTAATATGATCCTGTTTTGGATTTTATAAATTAGCTACATTGGAATGTCCATCAGGTGGACCCTGCCTAAAAAGGCACTATGGAGCAGTATCCAGAAGCCTTGGCATGAAAGGTGCAGACCATCTTTGGCAAAACAAGCATTTCGTCTCATTCTGACACATATACTGGGTCCCCCTTAAATGATACCACCTATTTAGACATTTTTAAGGCCAGTAAACTTGTAATCATTAAAGAAACTAAGACGGTATGTGAGGGATGTACATACATAACTTCCTTGGAGGCAAAAATCTCACTTATAAACAAGGTTGTCAGAAACACACACTATACCCTTTACACATACCACTCGCAACACACATAGACCTTCTTATCCTGAGACACTTAAAAGAAATCTCACCAAACCTCAAAGACCTGCTAAGCTATCAAACTGCCAACATCTACCCTCAGCAATCACTAAAGCCCATACCAAAAGCAACACCTAACACTACTCCCAATGATCTCAAAAGAATAAAGCTTATAAGGCAAACAAATACTTTATCTAGTACTCTTGTCTTAGGGGATTCTATTATGTGATGTACAGATACTTCTCTCGCCAGTCTGGACAAGTAGTTGATAATGGTCAGTTGCCTATCTGGAACTAGGATTCTCAATATCACACACACACACACACACACTGAAGTTACTGCACCACAGGTACCAGTATGATTCTATCACAGGCCATGTGGGTGCAAATGACCTGAGGCATACCTCACTGGACTATAAGAAAAGAGATGTTATGGATCACTCTGAATATGTGTCACAGACAGGTGTGTATATTGCACCAAGCAGCATTATACCTTTGCCAAGGATGATTCCCCATTATGATCAGAAAATTATTGATTTTAATAACTGGCTTAGTTTCTGGTGTCAGTCCAGGGGAATCCAATATTTATCAACATAGGGATTAAAATTATTCTGGTGTGGCAGCTAAGGATACGTGGGAAGAGACTGAACAAAAGATAATACAAAATCTGAGGAAATGGAAGCTTTGTTATATGGATTATGGATAGTAAGATACAAGCAGTCAAAATGATTTTAGTCCCTTTAGTCTTATACACAAGTCAGGCATATTTTTATCAACCAGAGCAGAAGTTGTGGATAGCAATTAATAAAGAGCTGAAGGACTTTATCTGGGAGGGGAAGATGGCAAGAGTCAAGTGAGATAAGCTGATTCTTCCAGTAGAACAGGGTGGATTGGGTTTACCCAATTTGAATGGGTATTTCAGAGCTATGCAGCTAAGGCTCCTATACATAACACAAGCAAAAAACTATAGTTCAAAGTGGAAAGAGATGATATTGAAACAGAGGGAAAGCTCAAGAAACAAGGAGAGACTGGGATTTTGGATGAAGGTCTTCAAGGAGAATAACAATAATCATGCAGAATATTATATCCATAAAGTAGCAGAAAGTATTCTAAGAACTAAGCCAACATTGGAATGGAGAAAGGAGATTCTACCGATAAGGATCACTGCAATTAGGGATACAGACAATAGGCAAGAGGGGATGGAATTTATTGGAAAAAACTGGCAAAGGAACCAATGTGTTGAGAGTAAATAACTAGAGAGGGAAAGGTAATAGAATGGGAAGAGGACAAGAATTTATTTGAACTGCAGGTTAGAGATTGTCTTCCCTATCAAGGAGTGATATCAGAATATAGGTAAAGAAAAAGAACTAGAGGGGTCCTAAATGAAAGGCCAGCACTGGTAGAGTTTTAGTAGAATCTAGAACAGAAGTTGCCATTAAAAAGGAATAATTAGTATAGCATATAAATATTGCCTGATAACTACAAGAATTAATAAGAGGAGGTTAGAAAGGGTTGGGAAGAGAGATTGTATAAGCAATTCACAAAGAAACAATGGGAGGATATATGTATGTCTCCCAAATATGCAACAAATTCTAGAAAGAATTTTTCTTGGAAATGTTTACATAGATATTTTTATACCCCAAGTAGACTCCAGAGAATTTTTCTTCTGGTAGACAACACATGTTGGAGGCATAATTGGGAAGAAAGAGGTACTTGGGAACATATTTTCTTGGAGTGCAATGGGTTGGTGGATTTTAAGGATTCCCTGCGGGATGCAGTGTTGGAGATGCTGGGTGGGCAGATTGGTGTGATGAGAGAAATTATTTTTTTGAGCTATGATACAGACTCGAAATTGCCTAGACATGGTAAGGCCTTACTGTGTCTAACTATGGTGGCTGCCAAAAAACAGGTACTTGAAAATGGAAATCAAAATCTAAACCAGCTATATGAGAAGTAGTGACTATGGTAATAGAGATAAAACAACTGAAATTGAGATTTTTAGAAAAGGGTAGGCGTAAACTACATAGGAAAAAATGGGAATTGTGGGAGAGGAATGAAGTTTAAAAGAAGTCAGGACTTAAATGACCTATGTAATGTTTGACTGAAAATGATTGGGTAGATTATAAGTGATGTATAATGATTGCAACTTGGAGTGTGTTGGTATAGTTTGTGATGTAAAATGCTTGCAACTAGGATTATGCCAGTGTGGTTTGTTTTCATTTATATAAATGTATGATAGCTTATCTTATAAGTGATGGTTTAAGAAATCACAAGTCACTCCACAACAAGTACAAATATAACTCTGTCGTAGTCCATGTTGGAGTGAATGACTTGAGGCGTACCTCCCTGGACTACATGACAAGAGACATGGAAGAGCTCTCGGATCATGTGGCCCAGGCAGGTATGACCCTAGCCCTGAGTAGCATCCTGCCTTTGCCCAGAATGATACCACAATATAAGGACAAAATGATTGACTTCAACAATTGGCTAAGCTTCTGGTGTCATTCAAAGGGGATCCAGTATCTGTCTGCCTGGGACGACATGATTGACAGGCCACGATGCTTTGCCAGAGATGGTCTGCACCTGTTGCCTCTGGGATTCAGGTTACTGGCTAAGGCTCTTGCCCCCCCCCCCATAGTTCCTTTTTTAGGCAAAGTTCAAAGGAAAAAAACACCACCGTAACAGGTACTAGCATGCAAATTCTGAAGGTAATGCTACTCAATGCTACAAGTTTAAACCTCAAAATGCAGACTCTCGAGGCACTCCTAAAAATGGAGAACATAGATATCTGAGCAGTAACTGAGACCTGGTTCAAGGCTCCAGAGAGCACCCCTGCAATACCAGGCTACAACTCTTACCACACCTTTCGGCCACCAAACCAGGACTGAAACACTAAAGGTGTAGGAGTGTCCATATTCACCAAGGATATTCACATCACCAGGCTAGTTGTCCAACACAATGCGTCTGAAATTCTCCAGGTGCAACTAGCACTAGGTAAGACTGCAATCCAAATTTTAGCTTGCTACAGATCCCCCACAATGCCCCAAGATTCTCACTACACCTTTCTAAACATACTGGAAAATATTAAGATACAACCAACCACCCTAATACTGGGTGAGTTCAACTACCCTGCCATTAACTGGGAAAACTACTCGTGTACCAACACCTTTGCCCAACGGTTCTTGGAATTCATAAATTCCAACGCCCTGGATCAACTAATCCATAGTCCTACCAGGGGCACCAATATCCTAGACCTGGTCATTACCAACATGGGAAATTGATGCTCCACACCTATGGTCACCCCCCCCCCCCATTGGTCAGGTTTGACCATAATCTAATCACCCTTAACATCCACATCCCACCTCCACCCCCCAGTAAGGAAACCTCCATAAAAAACTTCTCCAAAGCCAACTTCATGCTACTCAAGTCAGAAGTGACAAACTTCATGACACACATGCAGACGGGAACTGAAAGTTCGACTGCTGAATCCTCCACTAAGGCACTGTACGAGCACATCCACTCATGCATGAATCGTGCCATCCCAAATAGAACCAAGATGCTGTCCTCCAAAAAAAGGAAGCCAATCTGGTGGTCCCCTGCTATAAACAAACTTTACAACAAAAGGAAGAAACTGTTGCAGAAAAGAGGAAAATCCCTGGATGCAAAAAACTCCCTTACCAGCCTCAGTAAGAAGCTGAGATCCCTCATAAAATCCTCCAAAGCTAGTTATGAAAATAAAATTGCCAAAGATTCCAAAGACAACCACAAGGCATTTTATAACTATGTCAAGAATCTAAATGGCAATGCTCAGATCTGCTCTGAGCTACAACAGAATGGCATTAAATATACTGATCCCAAGGATATTGCCAATATCCTGGCAGATCAATTCAGTGCCAACTTCACCCCCCTCTCATCCCCTAAACAGCCCATCTCAATACTGAAAGATTGCCAAATTCCGATAATAATGGCCACACAGATAAAAAATGCACTCTCCGAAGCTAAGAATACAGCATCCATGGGACCGGATGACATCCCGGGCTGCGTATTACATGAACTACAAAATGAACTGGCACCTCACCTAAGTATCATGTTTAATCATAGCCTCACCTCAGGCTTCATGCCCAGTGAGTGGCACACAGCTATAGTTATCCCACTCCACAAGGGGGAATCCACCTCGGATCCTGGGAACTACCGCCCCATCAGTCTCACGAGCCTGATCTGCAAGGCCATGGAACGTATTATCATGGAACTTATAAACAAAGACATTGGCAACCTTCAAACACTGGACCCCACCCAGTTTGGGTTCGTGAAGGGCTGATCTTGTCTCCTGAACCTGATTGACTTCTTTGAATCAGTTTCCAGAGTTGTGGATGAGGGTAAGGTATTCCACACAGCCTATCTGGACCTCATCAAGGCCTTTGACACCATCCCCCACTCTGGAATCATAGATAGACTTACTAAGCTGGGCATTGATCCTTACATCACTCGATGGGTTGCCAACTGGCTTACTGACAGAACCCACACTGTAAAAGTAGCCAACTCCAAATCCAGCTCCAGACATGTGACAAGTAAAGTACATCAGGGTTCAATCCACACTGTAAAAGTAGCCAACACTAAGGGACTCTGTCTAACAAAGTTTGCAGATGACTGCAAAGTGGGAGTCTTTATTGAATCCCCAAATGATGTGGATACTCTACAAAAGGGCCTTACAGAAACAGATGCTTGGTGCCATGGGCTCAAGCTCAATGCCAAGAAATGTATAGTTATCCCCTTTGGGAAAAAACATGTACCTGTGAATTACCACAAAGGTGGCAGTACAGTAAACACTGAAAGTGTGATAAGACACTTAGAGACACAGGTGGACAGTGGTCTCACCTTCGATAACCACATTGCCAGAACAGTCAGGAAATCCTTCTATGTAGAACACCTCATCACTAAGGGCTTTTCATCCAGAAAAAAGGAGGTCATTGTCTCACTGTACTCATCCCTCATTAGACCCATTATATAATACAACGCTCCATTTGGTATGCACCTCTCAAGACATCTGCAACAACTGGAAAGGCTGCAGAAATACCTCACTAAAAGACTCACAGGCCTAAAGCAGATGCCCTATGCTGACCACCTTAAAAAACTCCAGCTATACTCTGTCGCATATCGTCTACTCAGTGGCGATCTCTGCTTAACATACAAGGCCATGTCAAGCCCAGAGATGTTGGACATGCTACACTTAAAGAAATCCCAATCCCTCAGAGCCACACACTCCAGGGATTTAAACCTTGTCATCACAATAAACAAAACATGCTGGAGGGATTGGTTCCTGACCCAGAGACTTCCCAGACTCTGGAATACACTGCCCATACATGTCAAGCAGAGCGCCTCTTTGGCCCTCTTCAAAAGGAACCTTGATGATTTGATGGGAGAAAGGAAATTCACTCCGGAGATCACGTCAGTCACCCTGCTAGACAGGGGTCCAGGGAAGTAAATAGTGTGGGAAGAAATAGCCAGGGAATTGTTATGGCTAGGCTTGTATAGGCCCTAGGGCTGATAGCCTAGTACCAGCCTATGAACCTATAAATGTTTGTTGTTTAAAAAAGGGGGCAGGAATTGAATAATTTATGTAATTTTGCTTAGGTTATATGATATATAGCAATATATGTAAAGTATAATGTTTGTTAATATTAATTTGTTAATACAGTTTGTTTACTTTTCTATAAATGTAAAGGTGTTTAAAAACACATAGGAGGACATGGTTAACAGACTAATTTGCTTTGCAAGGATGGTTTGCACCTGTACTCCCCTGGAATTTTGTTTATTGGTTAAAACTTTATCCTTAACCTTACAGCCTTTTTTAGGCAAAGTCAAAATGACAAAACTACCAGCATAGCTAAAAAAAAAAAAAAAAAAAAAAAGAAAAGCATAAAAGTGACCTTAAGATATTAATCTCGGTGCTGGGAGCCTAAACAACAAACTCCATACTCTACAACCTCTTCTACTCTTCTATCTTTGAAGAATGTAGACATTATGTTGTTACTGAGAGTTGGTTTAAAGCCACAGAAAGTACTCCAGCAGTGGAAGGCTACAGTGCCTTCCATGCATTTAGACCAACAGCAGCACAGACAGGGGCTAAAGATGGAGGTATCTCAATCTGTTTTAGCAGCAAATACAACTCTAGGTTTGTTAAACAGGATGATGCCCTGGAAGACATCCACATTCGAGTTTCCATAGACAAGGTTTCCTACCATGTACTGAACAGCTACAGGTCACCTTTTATGACCCACAAAGCTTCCGCTCTTACCTAGACCTACTAGAAGGGCTCAGCATCCAACCAAATACCCTATTCATGGGAGATTTTAACCACCCCTCTATAGACTCGGAAACGTGCACTGTCTCTAACTCACAGGCACAGTGTAGTCTGCACTTTATCAACACAAGCACCCTGGACCAGATAGTGCACTCTACAACCAGAAGAACAAACATACTGGACCTAGTACTCACCAATATGGGGGAGAGTTGCACTGTCCCCTCCTGTGTCATGTCCTCATAGGTGAAGTCGGACCTCAAAACTATCACCCTTAAAATAAGAATCAACCTGGACAACCCAACTAAACCCATAACATGAACTATACTAAAGCAAACTACATCCTATTAAGTGACAGTTTGTCAAAATTCATGAATCCCCCAAACCCCAAGGACACAGCTACCTATGCAGAATTATTTACAGAAACCTTGTACAAACATGTATGTGCCTGCATTGAAGCCGACATACCTACCAGAAGTAAGCCCAGATCTAACACTAAAAACAAACCATACTGGTGGAATCCTTACTTTAACAGGATATATAATAAACAAAAATGTTACGGCCAAAATCAGAAAGAGCAACTCTCATAGAGACAAGAGCTCTCTGATTCAACTAAACAAGAAACAAAGAGGTCTAATAAAGTCCAACAAGGCTAATTACATGGCCAGGATAGCCTCCCAAGCTAAGGACAATCACAAGGCCTTTTTTAGCTATGTCATAAATCTTAAAGGCACTACTCAGCAGTGTGCAGAACTTGTGGTAAATGGCACAACTTTTACTGACCAGGGTGACAGAAAATCTAATAGCTGATAAATTTAGCTTTAACTTCATTGCCTACCAAATTGCTCAGCTGTCCAGATTTTCGCAGAAATTCCAGATTTTTGTCTCATATTTTTGCTCTGTTCCTCATAAAAATTGTGGTTTTCTGACAAATCACTGAGAATTGAGGGCACTGAATAATGACATACATTAGGGTTTCAGACTTCATATCCTTCAGAAAATGCATGCTAACACAAATCATTTTATTCCAGCAACAGCCTAAGTTTATGAGCAATATTTATAATCTGTCCCTATTTTTAGGTCTTTGTACCCCCATTATTTTAGGCTTTGTACAGATTTCTTGTGTTAAGAGGTTGAGAGGTATGCCTCCAACTCCCCCTCCACTACTCTAGCATATCCCATCCAACCATCAACAGGGAGCAGGTATTGGTGATGCTTGCTAAGGCCAAAAACGCTGCTTCAATGGGCCCAAGAATATCTCTGCTTGTCTCCTACATAGCCTAAAACATGACTTAGCAGGACCACTTGAGGCACTGTTCAACTACAGCCTCAGAAGAGGGTACATGCCAGGTGAATGGTGGGATGCAATGGTCATCCCTCTTCATAAGGGTCGACCATCAGAAACTACAGACCCATCAGTCTGACACGTTTAATATGTAACGGTATGGAACAAATTATGACATACATGATCAACAAGGACATTGCCAACCTACAGACACTGAATCTCTCCCAATTTGGCTTTCTTAAAGGAAGGTCTTGCCTACTGAACCTGGTAGACTTCTTTGACAGGTTTACCATGGCTATGGATGAGGGATGAATGGCACATATTGCTTCCTTGAACTGGCCAAGGTGTTTGATACAATACCCCACTCAGGTATTGCTAACAAACTCTCAGAACTAGGCATAAATCCCTATATAACTAGCTGGATTGCCAGCTGGCTTATATATAGGACCCAAGAAGTCAGGAACAGAGAGACCACCTGCATTAAGAGACTGGTCACCAGAGGAATACCTGGGGCTCTGTGTTGGGCCCACTCCTCTTTGACATCTATTTCTCAGAAGTCAAGGATAATGCCACCAACTTCACAGATGATTGTAAATTGAGAGCTATCATAGATTCCCCCCACAACACCAACATCCTTCAAGTGGGTCTAACACAAACAAATGACTGGTGTGAAAGCCACAGATTAAAACTTAGTGCAAGGAAATGCACTATTGTGCCCTTTGGGAAAACATTCACCCAAGATAACTACTTTATCGCTAAAATAGCCTTAAGAGTTGACCTGATAGTGAGGGATCTGGTAACATGCAGTATGTTATCAGTAATCTGGCATTCTATGTTGTCCAACTCATAAGAGATCCAAGGATGTAATTGTATCACTCTTTTCAGCCATTATCAGACCCATCATTAAGTACAATGCCTCCTCTGGCATGTACCTAGCTAGGCACTTGCAACAGTTGGAGCACCCTCAAAGGTTCTTCATTGGGAGAATCCAGGGTATGAATATCCTGTCCTGCACAGGTTGCCTTGTGGCCCTGTCTGTGCACTCAGTCTACAGGTTATTGAGAGGCCTAGCATATAAGACATCCATGGATTCAGCTCTGATGGAACTTTTGCAGATCTGCAAGACAAACATCACCAGAAACTTTAGATTGCAGGACCTTAACTTTGTCAGTAACATAAATAGAAATTGCTGGAGAGACTGATATGCCTCAAAGGATCCCCACACTATGGAATAAGCTCCCCAACTACGTGAAGCAGAGTTCATCCTTGATCCTGTTGAAAACAAACTTCAGTCATTGGATGGGAAATTGCAAATTCACCCATGGTCTGGCCCCCATGTCTTTGATGGACAGAGATCAACAGTAAGTAAATTAATCACCAACTATCATACTCTCCTCCCCCATAGCGTTTAGCTACCTCTTTACTAACATACTCCAACATATAGATGTTCAAAGAACTCTGGTACAAAACTGGGTTGGATTGCACAGTTAGACTTGTAAACACCTTGGTAGTTGTTAGCCTAGTATGAGCCTATGAATCTAAGTTATCATTTTCTTTTGTTTTTTTTTTTTGTGTGTATGGGCATCATTCTTGGAGAAGGAAGGACCCTTTCCGGACCAGAGTCTTCCCTGCATTTGTGATATGCATGGAAAGTTCTGACCTGTTTCTCTGCATACCTGTCGGGTATTGCATGCCAAGTCCTTCACCCTTACATGGTCCACCACCATATTGTAATCATATTTGCTAAGTCAAAGGGTCTTAAGGGCCCTTGAAACATGAGAGATCCTGGCACCTGAAAGACAGCTCACTGTCACCTTCTCTTTGTCCAGGCTCATGAGAGGAGAATCAGAGTGTCTCACATTGGAGTCACTGATCACTAAGACATTTTTATTTGTAGAGTCGTCTGGTGTACTTGATTTGAGGTGATTTAAATCCTTGTGACTGTTTTTTGGAAGTGTGCTACAATGTAATGTGGTTTTCACTGAGACTTAGTCTTTGTGTGCCTAGCAGGCTTTGGAAAGGCTCATTATAAGACATTTTAATATAGGCTCATAAGTTCTTGGATGGTACTAGATTACCTACTCTTGCAGGCCATTTTAAGCTTAGCCAGTTTCCTTTCAAAGCTGAGACTCAAATCCTGTACCTTGTATTTGTGAGGTAAACATCTTAATCATTATGCCAACCCCCTGGGTTGGTGTAGAGTACTGTGGAAGTGTGTGGTGCTCACATGATAGTTAAATATTTTCATTTGCTACAAAAGGAATGTTTTGTACTAAGCAAACATTCATTATCTGTGAGCATCAGGCAGTTGCTACATTGCCTAAGAATAACAAATGCAATGAGACTGGTAAAAGAACAAGGACGCTGACCTTTCATTTCAGTCCAGGGATTTGTAGAATTTATTAGAATTACACAGACTACTATATTTAGTTTACTAGGATAGTTATCTAATTATACTGTGAGGAAGATATCTAGCTGTCCTAAGTTAGTATTCAATATGTTCTATGCAGAACAACTGCGAGCTAATTCTGGTAAAATAAAGTGGCTATGGGCTGATAGATGCTACTCTGAGAACCCTTTGTGCATAGTGTATCTCACTGCACAACTGCAGTTAACTGCCTGTACTACAAACATTGCTAATAACCCTAGCCATTAGGGTTTAGGAGAGGTTTGGTCACATAGAGACAGAAAGACACTGATGTCCCACTCACTAGGTTGAATAAGGAGAACCAACAGTCAGCTGTCTATCAGGTGCCAGAATCTGACACATAACACACACACTCAGGTCACTCCACAACAAGTACAAGTATGACTCTGTCACTGTCCATGTGGGTGTGAATGACCTGAGATGCACCTCCCTGGACTACATGAAAAGAGACATGGAGGAGCTCTCAGATTATGTGGCCCAGGCAGGTATGGCCCTAGCCCTGAGCAGCATCCTATCACCCAGAATGATACCGCAGTACAAGCAGAAAATGATTGACTTCAACAATTGGCTAAGTTTCTGGTGTCATTCTAAGGGGATCCATCGTCTGTCTGCTTGGGATGACATGACTGACCGACTTCGATGCTTTGATAGAGATGGCCTGCATCTGTCACCCCTGGGTTTTCGGATACTGGCTAAGGCTCTTGCCACCCCTATAGTGCCTTTTTTAGGTGATGTTCCAAAGACCAAATTACCACTGTAACAGCTATAAATAAATGCAATCTGAGGGTCATGCTGCTGAATACTAGAAGTCTAAATCTCAAGATGCACTTGCTCAAAGCACTCCTCAAAATGGAGAACATCAACATGTGTGCTGTGTGGTTTAAAGCAGCAGAAAGCACCCCTGCACTACCAGGCTATAATTCATTCCACACCCTTTGGCCCCAGAACATGGGCCGAAGATCAAAAGGCGGTGGTGTCTCCGTATTCATAAAGGATCTACACACCTCCAGACTAGTAGCCCAGCATAACGCATCTGAGATACTTCAGGTACAACTAACATTGGGTAAGACTGCAATTCAGGTCGTAGCCTGCTATAGGTCCCCAACCATGTCCCAAGACTCTCACTCCATGTTCCTAAAGCACCCTAGAAACTATTAGGGTCCAACCCAACAGTCTCATACTAGGTGGTTTCAACTACCCCTCAATCAACTGGGAAAACTATTCATGTACCAATACACTGGCCCAACGCTTCCTGGAATTCATCAATTCCAATGCCTTGGACAAGCTCATTCTTACCCCCACTAGAGGAAGCAACATCCTTGACCTGGTTATTACTAACATGGGCAACTGTTGCTTTACACCAATAGTCAATTCCTCCCTGGTTAGATCTGACCACAAACTAATCACCATGGAAATCTACATCTCACCCACACCCCCCGCAAAGGTAACCACCATGAAAAACTTATCCAAAGTTGACTTTGGGCTCTTAAAAACAGGTGGCTAACTTCCCGGCACCCATGTCAATGGAAAATAGATGCCAAATCATACACCAATGCACTGTAGGAACACATACATAAATGCGTGGAATTAGCCATATCCAACAGAACCAAGATGCTCTCCTCCAAAAAAAGGAAGCCAATCTGGTGGTCCCCTGCTATTAATAAACTCTAGGACAGAAGGAAAAAACTGTTGCAAAAAAAGGTGAAGTTCCAAGACTGGAAAAACTCCCTTATTAGCCTCAGCAAAAAGTTGAGATCCCTCATCAAAACCTCTAAAGCTAGATATGAAGACAGAATTGCACCAGACACTAAAAAACAACCACAAAGCCTTCTATAATTATATCAAAAATCTCCATGGCAATACCCAGGTTTGTTGTAAGTTACTGTACAATGGTACCTCCTATACTGAGCCAACAGATATTGCCAACATACTGGCTGACAGATTCAATGCCAACTTTACTCCCCCCCAAAGGACCAATCACAATACCGGAGGAATGCCAGGCACCCAGCATTACTGCTGCACAGGTTAAAGCTGCATTGTCCAAGGCCATGAATACAGCTTCCATGGGACTCAACAATATCCCTGGATGTGTTCTACATGAACTACAAAGTGAAATGGCACCACATCTGTGTGCCCTGTTCAATCACAGCCTCACATCAGGCTTTGTCCCTACTGAATGGTGCACTACTACGGTCATCCCTCTCCATAAAGGGGGAGTGACTAAAGAGTCTGGGAATTATCGCTCCATTAGCCTGATGAGTCTGATATGTAAGGTTATGGAGCGCATCATCATGGACCTAATTAACAAGGATATAGGGAATCTCCAAACTCTAGATCTCATGCAATTTGATTTTGTGAAAAGTAGATCATGCCTGCTCAACCTGGTTGATGTCTATGAGTCAGTCACCAGAGCTGTGGATGACGGCAAGGCAGTTCATGCAGCCTACTTGATCTGGCCAAGGCCTTTGATACCATTCCCCACTCAGGAATTATACTCGGCATCAACTGCTATATCACTAGGTGGGTTGCAAATTGGCTCACAGATAGAATCCACAGTGTGAAAGTAGCAGACTCCAAGTCAGGCTGCCAACCAGTCACAAGTGAGGTCCCACAGAGATCGGTCCTGGGTCCTCTTCTACTTCTCAGAAGTCCAGGCCAACATGGAGGGACTCTGGCTGACCAAGTTCACAGATGACTGCAAGCTGGGAGTCATTTGTAACTCCCCAAGTGATGTAGACATCCTACAGAAAGGCGTCACTGAGACCAATGACTGGTGTCGAAACCATGACTTTAAGCCTAATGCCAAAACATGCGTCATCATCACATTTGGGAAAAACTCACTTCCCACTAATTACCACATTGTTGGGAGTCCAATGAACACTGAAGGTGTTATAAGAGATCTGGGGACACAGGTTGAGAGCAACTTCTCCTTCGACCACCACATTGCCACTGTGGTCAGAAGGTCTTTCTCTGTGGCATATCTCATTACCAAGGGTTTTGCATCCAGGAAGAAAGAGGTCATCATCTATCACTACTCTTCCCTCATTAGACCAGTCATAGAGTATAATGCCCCATTTGGCAGGTACCTCACTAGACACATGCAACAGCTGGAAAGGCCACAAAAGTACCTCATGAAGAGGATCCTAGGCCTTAAACACATGTCATACACGGACAGACTCAAAAAACTCCAGCTATTCTCTGTCTCATATCGTTTACTAAGAGGCCATCTCTGCTTGACTTACAAAGCTATGTCTGACTCAGCTCTGTTAGAAATGCTACATCTAAAGAAATCCCAATCCCTCTGCATCACATGCTCCAGAGACCTCAACCTCATTACCACAATCAACAGAACATGCTGGAGGGACAGGTTCATAACCCAGAGACTGCCCATGCTCTGGAATAGACTTCCCATACATGTCAAGTAGAGCACCTCAATGGACCTCTTCAAGAGAAATCTTGATGAGTGGATGGGAAATAGAAAGTTCACCCCGGGGAATCACTGCAGTGGCTCTACTCAATAGAGGCACTGGGAAGTAATGTTGGGTGGCATGATGCCAGGGCTCGTCTATGGGCTAGGCTTGTAAAGGCTCCAGGCCCATTACCTGGTACATACCCATGAACCTATAAATGGCTCATGATGCCAGTCTATACAGTGCACATTGCAATACTGCATGTGCAAATACGGGCAATTTATAACAACATAGAAAATATCAAAGTATTCAAATGAGCACACTGGTCAGTGGAAAAAAAACAACTCTCTTCAAGGTTTGACAACAATTGGAGGCATAGAAATGGCTATGTCCTTTCAACACTCTAACAAGAATACAAACTAAAGCGATTTTTAGCTGGATTACAAGAAAATCACCAAAGGTGCACAACTAATTACAGCAAAACTCAATAATAACATAAAAGTATTTTCCCAGGTCTTATAAAGCTGTTGGTGACTCCACAGTGCACTTCCAGTGGTGTTTTAGTATTGCAACTGACAGCATTTACATCTATAACAGTGTCTCACCATACACATTCAGAGAAGGCATGGTAAGTTGAGAAGGTTAGATTCACTGTTTGTGCTCATGGAGATGTCAGTCTCTGCCTGGGAGAACTTCTCCATTAATTTTCACTTAAGAGATATCTCATTTTGTAAATATGAATATAAACATATGGTACATAATTGGCTACTGATATCTGTTGAATTCACAGTACAGTCCTCCATCCCACTGTCCAAACTTGAGCACAAACTGTGAAATACCTGTTCCACCCAGAAGTTGCTGCCATGAGATAACTGTCTGTAGCTAGTCACAGGTGTGCTTTATCCCCACCACAGTTTCAAGTAAATACAGGATAAACCTGCCACAGCAGAAAGTGTGTGTGTGTGTGTGTGTGTGTGTGTGTGTGTGTGTGTGTGTGTGTGTGTGTGTGTGTGTGTGTGTGTGTGTGTGTGTGTGTGTGTATGACACTGAATCAGTATCTGTGGTCCATATAGTATATCCCCACACCATCCCACATTTGGTCTCCACCACACATTTTGATGACTATTGCTGTCTGCACCTATAGTGTCTATCCTCTTCATCACTTGTCTGCAGCTTGTGCTACAGCTGTACCTAAACACATGTAGCTGTTCCTTTCCCAAGAATAAAATGTTTCAAGCAAACAGCAGGTATGATAAGAGCATGGCAGCTGTCCAGTATTGTGAGCATCCTGGCCGTTTTAGGCATTCAGCACAACAGGAGGATGAGGTATGCTGCAAAGTGATCCTGTGAATGTTATCTGCAACCTCTTATGTGGCCTGTGGACAACTTGGAACATGTTTAATGTTATTAAGACAGACCTGCCTCTCCCCATCTCAGACAGTGCATGTTTCCTAGGTAGTATATTTTAGTGTATATCATTTGGTTTACAGCCGCCTCAAAACAGACAGACAGGCAGACAGACAGACATTTAAGAAGTGAGTTTCTCGCTGTATATGTCCAGTGTACTCTGACTCCATCAAAATTATATCATTCTGCAGTAGGGGATGCCACCAATGCATCATGGTATGCATCCCATCAGGAGCTGTAGGATGCGGTGATAGCGTTGGCTGACTGCTGGCTTGACACTTGTATTAGTTGCCTGGATGAGGATCTTCTGTGATTGCAGAGTTGCATCTTTTCCTGTTCCTGCCAATCAAGCCAAATTAGCTGCACCCAGGCAGGAGACAGTCTTTGAGGTGACTGACCTTTAGGTAGGTAAGGCACTGGGCACCATGACAGTCACCTGTCACCATCCTATCCCTACTCATAATGTTTCACTTCTTTGTGTTTCACTTTCTGACCCAGCATGTGATCCAGTCCTCACCAACAATTGCCCACCATCTGTTTGTTTGCATCCCTCCTATGTGTCCCCCATTTGTTTGCATCTCTCCTATGTGTCCCCCATTTGTTTGTGTCTCTCCTATGTGTCCCCCATTTGTTTGTGTCTCTCCTATGTGACACCCCATTTGTGTCAGCACTTTCCCTCTTTGTCTTTTTTCAGTGTTTTGTGCTTGTTGTTGTTTGTTTGCTCTTGGTACATTCCTATACCCTATTTCCTGTCCACACTTTCCCCTTATAACCTTCCTCCTCCATCCTTCTTCTTCAAAAAAAAAAGAAAATGGACATCTGTTCCATAAAAATATACCTCTGTTTCCCCACCCTATTGCCGTTCTTTCCTTACTTTTAGCCTTCTGTATACTTCCCTGTTTGCTCATCCCCATTTCTGACTACAAAATGCAGATCAGAACAGTTACATTAATGTTTCTCTTCTGTTATTTTGATTTGAGGCATTTCATTTTTATATAAAAAACAATTCACAACATTCCCCTGGAGTGTGAAGGTGTAATGTTTGTAGTTGGTATGCCACATTAAGCTTTAATAGATACAAGTGCTGTGGGCTACTAAGCCCTACATTTTGCTAAAGTACCACAAAATCCATTTTAAAATATGGCAAAACTACCAAATTGCTTCTACATTCAAACTATGACAATGCTTGCAAACTTAATTCCTACTTTATACAGACTGAAACTTCATTATTAAAATCTCTAAGCTTTGTAAATATGTCACTTAGGGCTTACCTTAGTTATTGCAAATTCAGCCAACAACCTAGCATAACTAATCTTTTCAGAAAAATATTAAATGACCAATCCACATGAATGCCTCCATATAGACCAGATATAATAACATAGCTAATCATTATACTTCTATACAGATCAGTTACTGAACAACGGGTTCTTTTTTTTGGAAACTAACTTAGATCATTGCTATACAAAAAGGAAGCCCTTCTTACACTACTTCAGACCCACTGCTATATTATCAGCCCTATTCAAAATGCTTAAAAAAATGTATTAGTAACGAAATAGTAACACATTTGATTTCAAATGGATTTCTTTCCCCTACCCAGCATGGATTTGGGCATAGGACACAACACTCCTAGCCTTTTCAGTATCATAAATTCAAACCTAAACCAAAACAAGCTCACTTTTCTGTTTTCCCAAATTTTTCTAAGGATGTTGACACAGTTTCTCATGAACTACTATTACACAGGCTCATCAAACTCAGAATGAAAATAACCATTACATAGTTCAAGAATTATATCACTGGTGGATGTCAACAAATCAAGAGGAAAGACTCCTGTTCAACCTTTCTACCTGTTACAGTAGGAATCCAGAAGGTTCCATACTTGGCCCTCTATTATTCAATATATTCATCAGCGATATATACAAAGTTACCTTAATTCAGTATGCATATAATTCCACTCTAATATGTTATGCTGAAACTCTAATCTAACTCCAGGAACAAGCACAAAGAATGTTCATAAACTAGAAAAATGGCTTACTCAAACACAATTCATTCTAAATGCCAGAAAAACAAACAATAATCATATTATCACCCAAAACTAATGACTCAGGTACAATTAGCCTCATATCCTTTAAAAGCATATCACTTGAAACAGGTAAATCAAACCAAACTTCTAAGTATAGTATAGACAATCCCCCGGATTCATGAAGCTCGGCGCAAGGCCAGTGTAAGGCTTGTGCCAGCCGTGCAGTGTACAAATGGCGTAGCAGCGCCACATGCATAGTAATGAATGTGCGCTGCAACCACAACCACGTGCATAGGGCACGTGCGCGAGTCCAGGGAGCCTAACTAGGTTGCGCTCGGAGGCGTGGACAAGTCGGCAGGCGATGAGCAACCTAAAGTGATGACTCTTACAGGCCGCCTGCAATAGTAACCGCACCTACCAGTGTCTGTGGATAATGAAACGTATGCAAAGTATGCTACATAGTACCCGTCCACACAAAATGGAGAACCAAAACATAAATGCACGACATACAAAATGTTCCCGTTCATGGAACACATGATACTTAGAATACTGTGTCCGTTACGTATTGCACTGTTAGCAGTCATACCCAGTGGAGTTGTACTGCATCATGTCAGCACGCCGCAAATACACATGACCAGCCCCATGGGCATGGTCACCAGCAGTCCCACAGTGGTAGTGATAGTACACAGCCGGGCAGTCGTGGTCATATAACAACCATAAAGAAACTAGATATCCCAAACACACACAAATATATGTATAGTAAAATGTGCTATACACAGCAACGTAACTGTCACATACACATAGGATGGCATATGCCGAATCGGAATATCCAGAAGCAGAACCCATGCATGCAAATATAATACACAAAAACCCCTTCATAGCACGTAACCCGCACCCATGTCCGAATGTCCACCTAATCCAGCTAGCAGCCATGCACAGATGCACACCTACACAGAGCAGGTATACCCCATATGTAGTAGGAAGTATTGTCCTAGGCAGTGACAGGCTTGCAAATATGTACCCCACATATGTCAACATCCCATCCCAGGTACTGAAATCCAAATGGCTGCATGTGAATGTGTCGGCAGAATGTGTACATCCCTTGTGTGGTTACTGACCTGTCGAAACCCCATAGGTGTTCACACGCCACGGTGTCCATAACTGTACACATCCGGACAAAGCAGTATGTGTAGCCACGGTACTGATGAGTAGCTATGCAGACATGCCAAACATAATACACAGGGTGGAACAGCTGTCCACCAAGCAGGCCACCCCAGCAGGGTTGCCACATGTACAGATTGTCAAGGTGGGACATCACTCGTAAATATGTGTGGATTTGCATGGTAAAACACCCACGGCCAATGCAAAGGATAGAATAACACGTATATGCCAGAATGAAAGGTTATTGCATAGCATGTGAATAGCTTAAGCTATCCAATATAATTGTCATGTGTACCAGATACAAAATGCCTGTAACATGCAAGTAGTAATGAAGGTAAGAAATACACTACTGTGTTAATATCACAGGACATATGGCATGTGTCAAGTGTTGACGCAGGACACAAATGTCCATAATGGGGCCTCCCCCGCAAAGAGGAACAAGTGCTAACCCTACCCCCCACTGAAGTATCGGCAGTATAAATACAACCCAATGACACACCAACACCACCGTCCAACCCATGACAGCAACAAAAGCTGGACAAAGACTAACACGATGCGTGCACAAATAGGGACACATGTAATCAGTGCTCTCACAAGCTTCTACAGGCCACCGAATAATAGTATGTACATACGCATGAAATGCTGCGACAGATGTGTGGTAGTCCCCAGTATCACAGAGGTACATACACATATACACTGTAACCAACCGTCACATATGTTCACTGTAACACAGCATACCTGCAGGTAATACATAGTTCAGTCATGTGCTACATAACTATCCACGTATGAATGACTACAGGGAATAGACAACTGTGAATGGGAACAACGCACAACATGGAATATGCATGATAACCAGCACCACCCACATCATTGTATGCCAACAGCACCACCCACATCATTGTATGCCAACAGCATAAGCTATTGTCGGTTGTCCAAACACCCATGTCTGTAAACACAGATTGAATATTATAGCAATAACCCACGCCTGGGTGTTGGTAATGCTGGATATACCCACGGTGTCACCCTCGGGACCAAACAAAGCCAACCGTGGGTAAATACAGCATCACCTACACCCAGAAGTGGGTTATTGCTATCATACCATGACATCATGTAAGAACATAAACTATTAATTTCCTTACATAATGGCATAGTATAATGCCTGTCTGCTGCCCCTCCGCAGATGTCTGACCTGTGCAGTACATCACAGCTGTGGGCAAAAGCAACGGGAGAAAGCAAGATCTCCGTCGCTTAGTTGTAGTGTTTCGCTATGTTACATGGGTTTAACATAGCGAGACAGCTTTACAGTAAGCAACGGAGATGTCCGTTGCTAATTTTAAACTGTCTCGCTATGTTAAACCCAGTTAACATAGCAAAACACCACAAAAAAGAAACAGAGAGCTTGATTTCCTTGTTGCTTTCTTTTAAAACCTGTCTCGCTATGTTAAATGTGTTTAGCATAGCGAGACAGCTTTAAAGTAAGCAACGGACATCTCCATTGCTTATTTAAAGCTGTCTCGCTATGTTAAACCCACCTAACATAGCAAGACAGGTTTTAAATACCGAGTTATACTAATGGAAAAAGGTCCGGGCGACCGGACCGTCTTCCATTAGTATAACTCGATTTACAACGGGCACGTTGGCCAATCAGCGTGCACGGTATGGAATAATGGGGGGTCATGGTATAATAAACATGGACAAACCGTGCCCATGTGCCTCGCCTGACATTCGTACATGGTCAGGGCAGCGCTGTACACTAGGCGGACAAGACCAATCCCAGAGCACCACAGGAACACGCTGACAATTAAAGACCTGTATGCGTTGGGACTATAAGTCATTGTGTTCTGAATACCCCTGCGGTTACGCCATATGCATCCTGGGTCAAGAGCATTAGGGAATAGGGAATGTGTAACATGTAGTACCACACTTTTCCCAGCAGGAGAATGGATGCCTGTGACGTAAGTGAGTGCAGGGGGGTGGGAATATGTTAATGTAGCTATGTACCATGGGTATGCATATAAATAAGACAGAACACCAAACGTGTAGTGGTCACAGCAACCAGCCAATGTGAATGCAGTCCCGTTTGAATTACGAGTGTAACTAATGCGTCTGTGCCGCAAAGACAGTTACATATGTAAAGGTGAAAGTGTGTTTCGCATACATCCGTTAACCGGATCAGAGATATGTTACTGGTACTGTCACAAGTAATACAGGCCACATAAGCACAAAGGCACAGTAAACATATGTAATCCAGAATACGGATATGCATGTGTGCCTGCGCGTAACCCACAATAACGAAATGCAAGTGCGCCTGTGCGTGTGTGATCCCCTCACAGCAGAGTAAATTAATGCTGTTTCCCCCACGTTAGTTATACATGTCTCAAAACTGTCAGCCTCTGAAAGTATGGAACCGGACAATGCCATGCAAAGTACTGGTACAAATAGTGAGAAACACAAGATATGTGCTAAAACAAACATAGAAAGTGGATAGAATAACGGGTGTGTTAGTAGCAGGGATTGACGAAGGGTATGCATCCGTAACCTGAACTACTTGTCAGAAGGTGCCACCGTAAGTCTCAAATGAAATGCCAGCAAATTGCCAGATAGACACCGGTCAATGTAAAACACACCTAAGATAAAGGGTCAACCATCCGTACACTCTGCCAGTAGCTGTACAGTGGGAAGGTATGGTATGGGTATAGATGTGTGTACACAGATAATCCACAGACATTAACAAAGCAAGGTATGAAACGAGGAGTTTGCATGTATATATGTACACACAACAGACCTATGTCCCGTATATATGACACATGGATATAAATATGCCAAGTAATAACTAATATGGGTAGTCAAACAGACATCCACGAATGGGGAATATACAGCAGCAGTCAAAATCATTGGCCAGAAAGTGACAGTCCAGCAAGTTCTACACTTTAAACATGCATATTGGTGTCCATTGTAGGACTCCAAAAAGTTATCCATTTGCAGTACCAGCAACGATTGACACAAACGAAGTGACAGCCGTATATACGAATCAGCTGTATATGCACTAAAAGCAGGTGCAAGGGTGATGACACATGTGTCCATGAAATGCAGGACGTATGCACAGATATCCCTAGAGTGGGGAGTGCATAAAAGTGCGTCCACATCACAGTACCGCACACATTAACCATGTGTAATGTGTACTGTAGAGGGTTGCAGGCATGGGAACCTGGGTATGCAGAAATGGGCCTAGGTGTTGTTTGGCAGAGATTTCGTAGGCCCGCCCCGTGGGAGGGATGTGGGTATAGCACATGCCTTTATTCTCAATAATGGTGCTAAGCATCCACTGGATAGTGCGGAAAGCAAGTTGGAAATATGTACAGCCCTATATCAGTGTCCTGTAGGCGATTCCCATGGATGGACATGCGTACGACCAAGATGGTACCCATAACTGGAAAACTGTCAGAATAACACAGCTGTAGTAAGGCATAGTACAGGAAATACAGATAGGGGCTACATTTTAAATACCCCATACAAACCCAGACCGTTGTGCGAATACTGGCGTAGCCATGAATACGGATGTTATGAGTGTCACTAATCATGCAATGGAAATAGCGGTCACTATCACCTACCGCACAGTCCGTAATGCCTAGACAGCAATCTGCTAGAAAGGCACATCACTATGTGAAATGTAACAAGGGCAAAGGCCAAACGTCAGAGCATGCACACATAATGACAACAGGTCAAGGGTATGAAGGAGCTAACCTGTCCGAAATGCATGTACTGAACTGGTGATATTAGGCGGACAGGTGAGAAGAAAGACAGCAGGACAAATGGGCAAACATGTATAAGTCATACCCCGGAAAATGTGAATGACAACATATGCCCTGCGAAGGTCAATGTGGAAGGTAAGTAGACACAAAGGTGAAGTGTCCCCCAGGGTGTCATGAAGTGTCAACATAACAATTACCAGACCCCCATAGTCGTACGTGAGCCCCGCCACTGACGGAAAGCGCAAATACAACGCACACATATGGTACATGAAAGAACAATTAGTGTGGATAAGCAGATGTAGACCTGTGTGAGGAATACAGCTGTCTGTGTGGGTGTGTCATGCAAATACAAAGTAATGCCACGTGGGCTGTCATGCCGCCATACACTGTGTGTGTATTGTAGTCAGACAGTAGGTATGTTGTATCAGACACATACTCTGCAAATGTACAGATGTACGCAGACTGTGTAGAGGTATGCCTCATATGTTTGCTGTGTTCCATGTAACAGTAACAGTCTGGCACCCTCATGATAACTGACGACAGGAAACAATGACAAACATGTGATGAAGACACCAAATCAGACAGAAATGCCATACTCATGCATAACATATCACTGTGCTCACTAGCAATGTTTCTAAGAGCAACATGTCATTACTGGCCCTGAATGTCCCACTATCACATAAGGCCTTGTCCAGATATACACTCCTTGAGATGGAGTGTTATGAACAGAAACAGATACATGTGTGTGGAAACATTATTATCCACTGCAAGATGATGAAATGTGCTGCAGTAGGAACTGCAGTACTGTCCGCAGGTATGTGCTGAAATGCAAAGTAAACAGCAGTCTACATGAATTACCTATATTGGCGACACCTGCACAGATGATTATAGTGGGACATACACACGACCATGCACACAGCTCAGATAGACATACACACATCATAAACAGGCAATGATACACAAAGTCTATGGCGTGTACGAGTACAGTGACAGTACAGCAAGGATAGCTGTCTGCCAAGATATACAGCGGATGTCTGTAAGGGCGTGTAACACCTCCCAGAACACGGACATTGCATGGACAATGTTTGGATTTGCATCGTACCACATTGCTATGTGTAAGCTGTGCAAATATGCGATACATGGGACAGACAGCTGTCCATGCAAGAGCAGCACTATGGGCATAAAATATGTATATATACATACATCGAGAGAGATACAGACAGACACATGTGGCAAGGCCGGTAGTGGAACCTACACATCACTACCCTATCACACCACAGCATGACACACATAGAGAACATGCTATGGAGGTCGCTAACCACAGCAGACACACAGGCAGTCCACTAGGTGCATCTCAACATCCGCAAACACAGAGACGTCAGCAGGATATACGTGTTGCGAAGTCCCTAAAACCATAACCTACGAACCCATGCTGCTGGGAGCATAGACACACACACACATCTGGCAGGCATGGGAATTGACCTTACACCTACCTACCCTATCGCACGACAGTATGACACAATTACAGAATGTGCTACTCAGATTACTGAACACAGCACTGTCAGAGGCATACGTCTAGGTGGGTGACATCATCCGCAAAGGAATAGACACTGATAGCAAATGTATGTGTTGTGAAGCGTCTAAAAGTGTCACTGTCTCCAGAGGCAGTTGGAAACACACACACAAACACGCACTTGGAAGGGCCGGGAGTTGAACCTACACCTACCTACATGAGCACACTACAGCATGATGCATTCACAGAACGCGCTACCGGGATTACTGAGCACAGCACTGTCAGAGGCATACTTCTAGGTGGGCGACATCATCCGCAAAGGAATAGATGCTGATAGCAAATGTATGTGTTTTGAGGCATCTAAAAGCATCACTGTCTCCCGAGGCAGCTGGAAACACACACACGCACTTGGAAGGGTTGGGAGTTGAACCTACACCTACATACATGAACACACTACAGCATGATGCATTTACAGAACGCGCTACCGAGATTACTGAACAGAGCATTGTCAGAGGCATACTTCTAGGTGGGTGACATCATCTGCAAAGGAATAGACATTGATAGCAGATGTATGGTTGTGAGGCGTCTAAAAGCATCACTGTCTCTGGAGGCAGCTGGAAACACACACACACACACACACACACACACACACTTGGAAGGGCCGGGAGTTGAACCTACACCTACCTACATGAACACACTATAGCATAATGCATTTATAGAACGCGCTACCGAGATTTTTGAGCACAGTGCTGTCAGAGGCATACTTCTAGGTGGGTGACATCATCCGCAAAGGAATAGACGCCGATAGCAAATGTATGTGTTGTGAGGCATCTAAAAGCATCACTGTCTCCGGAGGCAGCTGGAAACACACACACACACACACACACACACACACACACACTTGGAAGGGCCGGGAGTTGAACCTACACCTACCTACATGAACACACTACACCATGATGCATTTACAGAACACACTACCGAGATTACTGAGCACAGCACTGTCAGTGGCATACTTCTAGGTGGGTGACATCATCCGCAAAGGAATAGACGCCGATAGCAAATGTATGTGTTGTGAGGCGTCTAAAAGCATCACTGTCTCCGGAGGCAGCTGGAAACACACACACACACAAACAAACGCACTTGGAAGGGCCTGGAGTTGAACCTACACCTACCTACATGAACACACTACAGCATGATGCATTTACAGAACGTGCGACCGAGATTACTGAGCACAGCACTGTCAGTGGCATACTTCTAGGTGGGTGACATCATCCACAAAGGAATAGACGCTGATAGCAAATGTATGTGTTGTGAGGCGTCTAAAAGCATCACTGTCTCCGGAGGCAGCTGGAAACACACACACACACACACACACACACACACACACACACACACACACACACACACACACACACACACACACACTTGGAAGGGCCGGGAGTTGAACCTACACCTACCTACATGAACACACTACAGCATGATGCATTTACAGAACGCTCTACCGAGATTACTGAGCACAGCACTGTCAGAGGCATACTCCTAGGTGGGTGATATCATCCGCAAAGGCAAGGATGCCGATAGGGAATGAATACAGAGTGAGCAGTCACACAGCATGTTACTATCCCAAGGTGGACGTACAGTAACACGGCAGTGCTGCACTCGGGAATACTAACTATCTACAGAGCACTACATCACGAAATGGATATGGGCTGCACCACAGACAGTACACCCTTTGAGAGAGCAACCAGTGTGTTTGATGTAGGCATCCACTGTGGCATAGCAACTACATATAATTCGCCTGGATGGCCACCATGGCTATGCAGGATGTCAATGGCCATGGCTACACGCCTAGTATCAGACGTCGGTGCCGAATGTACTGTGTGTCCATGACTGGCGTACTGGGCATGCTCACACACTTAGCCTTTGCAAAGTGCAAACATGCATACACATGGTGTGTAATCATGAAAGGGCAGAGTGTGGAACGTACTGTGTGTCCACCCACACAACAGCAGACCGGGCATGCTCACACACTTAGCATTTGCTAAGGGGAAACATACATGCACACGGGGTATAATCACAGAAGGGCACAGTGTGCAATGTACTGTGTGTCCATCTACACAACTGCTTACTGGGCATGCTCACACACTTAGCATTTGCTACGCGTCGTCCAGCATGCAGACAGAGTGTACACACAGAAGGCATACACATGGAGTGTAATCATGGAAGGGCAGAGTGTGGAATGTACTGTGTGTCCACCTACACAACAGCAAACTGGGCATGCTCACACACTTAGCAGTTGCAAAGGGGAAACATGCATGCACACAGGGTATAATCACAGAAGGGCCGTCCAGCATGCAGACGGAGTGTACACACAGAAGGCATACACATGGAGTGTAATCATGGAAGGGCAGAGTGTGGAATGTACTGTGTGTCCACCTACACAACAGCAAACTGGGCATGCTCACACACTTAGCAGTTGCAAAGGGGAAACATGCATGCACACGGGGTATATTCACAGAAGGGCTGTCCAGCATGCAGACGGAGTGTACACACAGAAGGCATACACATGGAGTGTAATCATGGAAGGGCAGAGTGTGGAATGCACTGTGTGTCCACCTACACAACAGCAAACTGGGCATGCTCACACACTTAGCAGTTGCAAAGGGGAAACATGCATGCACACGGGGTATAATCACAGAAGGGCCATCCAGCATGCAGACAGAGTGTACACACAGAAGGCATACACATGGGGTGTAATCATGGAAGGGCAGAGTGTGGAATGTACTGTGTGTCCACCTACACAACAGCAAACTGGGCATGCTCACACACTTAGCAGTTGCAAAGGGGAAACATGCATGCACACAGGGTATAATCACAGAAGGGCGCAGTGTGCAATGTACAGTGTGTCCATCTACACAACTGCTTACTGGGCATGCTCACACACTAAGCATTTGCTACGCGCTGTCCAGCATGCAGACGGAGTGTACACACAGCAGGTCACAGTAAGGTAAACCTGTTCTCATGCACAGGGTGGTCACACATGCAGTTAGTCGTACACACACAGATGACATCACAGGTGACAGGGGTGCAGGTCAAACATGTACACACTGCAGTGGACACCTTAGCTGTCATGCCAGCACCATGTCATTGGTGCAGCAGTAAGCCTCATGGTCCAACAGCATGTGACATATGTCCACAGGTCTGTATAGCAGTGTACACCAGTTGTGCAGAGTACACATGTACTAACAATGATCCAACATGTGTGATGTATTCCACCCATATCAGTATACATGGACAGGTCGGCTCCACACATACCACGGCCCTGACACAGCTGTGACATCTGACTGCTGCTGTACCACAATGAACAAACGTCTGGATATGTCATACATGTGATTGTCTGGATGTGTGCATGGACTGCACACATGACACATACAAAGCCTGTGATGTACCACATGCATAACACTGGTGTACCGAGTGCTACACACACGAATGGAAGGTGGACCCATGTCTGTGGAATGCTCCCACTACAGGGTGTAGCAGTGATGACTGGGACACATACCCTTGTATTGTTCGCCTGTGACAGCTGTGATACCATACCACAGTCCATGTTGTATGTATGTCAACACACATGTCAAAAAGTAGCAATGCATACACACATGGCAACAGGAGACACATGTGACATGTGTACTGTGCATGGAGCAGCCATGCATGAGCAGTGGCCAATGTCCATAACATAGTTGCAATAACCTACCACATGCATACCCATCATAGGGGCCGTTATACAGTGGCATAGAAACAGCACGTATGGAGGTATGTGTGTACATAATGAGTTTAAACACCTGTCTGCATGCATGTGTGCAGGTGGTGGCTCACAGTTGTGTCACACACCATCCTACCCTGCCATGTGCATACAGTATGCTATGTCGCTGTTACATGACAGTGCTGACATAATGCATACCCAGCGGTCAGGTGTTATCGACTGTATGTCACATGGCAACTGTAACACCTACCACCCCCCAAGTGCATATATCAGCACATCTGCCGGATACAGTGTTGGTACACATAATGCACTACATACCGCTGCATGCCTGCACACGTATCATATGGCGGGTGTAGTATTCCCAGCACTGACATGTGCGCATGACTGTGCGCCCATGTATGCCACATATCGGGGGGGAATATGTCCCACGTGCTACACATCCCTGTACACCATAGTAGAGATCTGTACATACCTAAGTGTGGGGAGCATGCATTTGGATGGTGCAGTACATGCAACACGTTGTCTCTCTGTGTACACATGTGTGGTCACCACAATGTGTGTGTGTCTACATGTTTGTATGTCTGCTGCTTGGTGTGAGGGTGTATGCTAATATACTGTTGTGAACGAACACGTACCACATGGTGACTATCCCGTAGTGGTGCTGCATTGCACAACCCTGTCGATGCCATAGGTGTGAGCCATACTGTCTACCTGTGCAAGTCCGCTCCCTGTGACATGGCGTGTGGGTGCATAGTATTGTGAGTGTGCTGACCACACAGGCAGGTGTCCCCATCTGCACACTATGGGGTGTGCGTCATAGTGGTGTACATCCCGCAATTGAGACCATGTTCCTGTACTGTTACAGGGTCCTACTGCTGCACAGCATGCCCCACAGCTGACAGGTGACACCTGAAGTCAGTGGCCATCACGCTGTGTATGACACCTGCACCATGTCACCATACCTGTAGTGTGTCCTGCTATGTATGTGATGTCTCTGTCCACTGTAGCCTGTGGCACTGACCACATGCGTCAGGTGCAGTATATGTGTGGACATGTGTGTCATGTAGGTGTCCAGGCAGGTTGCGGGTACATGTAGTATGCTGATATTGCCAGATGTGCCTGTGAGTAATCCACAGCTACACGTGGGGGACCGATAACGGTGCTCCCTGTAGGCACATGCGAGTACACCATAGGAGGGATTCAGGGTATCAGAACCAACATGGTGCTACACATGTAACCATCACACATACCGTGAACACATCACAATGCATGCTGCACCTGCACTACATGGTATGTCTGCTGTATGTTGACAGTACACAACCCACATCACATACGCATCTGTCAGTATTCATACACAACCACTGCAACATACACATCCCACGCTATGCATACACAGGTATCACATATGCATCTGTCAGTATTCATACACAACCACTGCAACATACACATCCCATGCTATGCATACACAGGTATCACAAACACATCTGTCAGTATTCATACACAACCACTGCAACATACACATCCCACGCTATGCATACACAGGTATCACATACACCTTTCACTATCCTGTCCACCCTGTGCATCAGAATATATTTGCATAACCCTGCACCGATGGTGTGGATGACAGGGATGCAGCAGAGGCTTCATCATATATACAGGGTGATATGTTTTCCAGGGGCATAGGCTGCACCAATGGATAACATCATGTGTGTGTGTAAGGGCCGGTGGGTTTACTGGACATGTCTGTGCAGAATGCATGTGGATGTGGTGGAGCCCTACAGTTGTGTCTGCTGTGTGTGGGTATGTGTGTACACAGTTCAGCCATATGTGATGGCTACACGGGGTATAATTGACAGCCCCAGACTGTACAGTGCAGGTTTTACAGCTCACTGTGTCCGTCCACGGCCACGTGACCTGTGCCTGCCTGGGGTTGCACGGGCACTACCGGGTGGAGGTACAGAGTAGCTACTGTCCGATGACACATGTCCGCTGGAACCGTGTCCATGATGGGACTGGCCAGGGCCACGTCCACGTGGCCTGCTGTGTCCTGGTGTGGACAGTGCAGCACCAGCTGCACTGCTACTGCTACCGGCACTATGTGAGTGAGCATGAGAGGTGGCACGCACACATCGACCTACACTAGGTGGTGTTGCTGGCCTACGCCCACGTGTCCTATGCCTCACCCCTACTAGGTGTTTCAGCACAGACAGCTCACGCTCACGGATTGCCATGCCTCGGTCGAGGATTCCAACCATTTCACCTAATCGCCTATCCAGTACATTAGCAATCTGCTGTTGAGCATTTGCCAATGACTGGATGTTGTCATTCAGGGTACGGATTGCAGCCCTCTGCAGCCTCTGCTCTTCTTGGTTCTGCCATTCTGCACGTGCCTGTGCCGCCATTACAGTCTGGAACATGCATCTGGTGATACCAGCTGCTGCGCCCTGTGCTGCAGGTGCATGTCTGCCAGTGGTCTTCCTACGAGCAGCACCAGCCACATGCCTGTGTGGCACATCACCAGTCATTACACTGGCAACATGTTGTGTAGTCACACCTTCTGTAGCCACCACACAGTCCTGTTCAATGCCAACAGACACTGACTGTCCTTCCTCTATGGGCAACGGTGATGTGGTATGTGTTGGCCTCAGAACCGTGTGCGGGGAAGAGGGGGACATAGGTGGGATGGTAACCAATGGCACAGATTCGGCCCCTGACAACCCTGCCTGTACCTCGTGCATATGGTCATCACCGCTAGTATCTGTGGGGACACTAACATCAGATGGACTGCAGGAGGGTAACGCACCTACACCACCTGTGAATGCAAAGACATACTGTAAGGTACATTACACACAGACACACACACAGACACACACAGACACACCATGCATGTGATATTTCGGATGGCATGCAGCATTCCTGCACTACAGCACAGGGAATGCAGCTCAGACATTAATAGTGTTAGTATGCATACCACCCTGGGGTGCACACTACATCAAGCAGGTGTCATATCAGTAGGCATGCAGTACACACAATCATGGTAATCTGCATGCATCATCATGATACACCATGTGGCCACAAACAGGTTAACAGTACACATGGCTGACGTTACCTTGACATGTAATCCGCTGACATGTGCAGTAACATGTATACATGTTTGACACAATGGTGTCCTGACACATGCACAGCATCATAATGGGCCTCACAGTGCAGTGTTGTGTTTACAGCTTATTGATAGAATGCATGTTTAGCAAATGTGTATGTGCAGGTGTGGTTAGTGTGAGCTGTGTACATAGCTATACAGTGTGGAGTCCAGGCACTGTGCCATTGCATGGCAACATGACACATGTATGTTGCTGTGCAATGCATAACATGGACGCATTGCATTGCCATGACTGCAACACAGTCATGCTGTTCCACAGATCGTATATGGTAGACATCGGTGACACCTCCGTTGGCTGCAGACAGGCATTCCGGCTGTCCGGTGTAACACATCAAATGTACAAGTGGTTCACTACGGCTATGATTGCACTATGTGTGGACAATGTGCAACGGGGTCTATCCACATCAGACGTACTGTGTGGCAACATGCCTGAGGCTATCACCCATGGCCATGTGTGAACGGTTGTTGGACAATTGTGTGTGATGGGCATCTTGTACACATGTCTGTGGTGTCCCATGTGACATGCACCCATACATGTCAGAGGTGTCACAATCCACAGGGCTATGCAGACAACAGTGTGGATGTGTGTTATGTCGGGTGTAGGTCATGTGATGGTGTGACAATATTGCGGACAGAACACCACAAGCTTGGGACATGTCGAGTGGCATGTCACAATGTGTGCACACATTGCAGGGGCATATGTCACAATGGTGACACCTGTGTGCTGCCCAGATCACTGCTCACTGTGTGGTACTGTGTGCATACCACAAATGTTGTTCCAATGCATACTACATATGCATCCATTGTAGAACACATCCACCGTTGTATGCATAGCTGACCACACATATCACATTGACAGGTACTGTGGTTTCATGCCGGTGTATACTAACGGTGTATCTATTGCACATGGGTGGCATGTGTGTGTGTCTGGTGGTGCAACCTGTATAACGTGACTGGAACAAAACCCGGGTGTGCATGTTATACCTGGCCACATGGCACATAACTCTACACTGTAACATGCCTGATACTGACAACAGTTTCACCTGCGATGGACCCGTGTCTGTGCGACACGCCAGAGGTACCTGTATAGGGGTGACACAACAGTATAAACATTATCCATGACTGTATGACAGCCACAGTTTGCACTGTGCATGTGAACACATGTACCTGTGTGATAGCATATGGTATGCACACGTCTGCATACACAACGTAGCATACTGTAGTATGCAGCTTGTGTGCCCATATACCTGGCATGTGTTGTTACTTTACATGATGTACAGTGACACCTGCAACTACAGTGGATATCATACTCATATGCAGGACTGACTTACCAGGCAACTCCAGGCTCATTGGTTGGGAGATACCCACCTCCACGATGGCGGCTAGTGTTTCTGCATGCTGTTCCCTGGGTGTCCCCAGACTGGCCAGTAGCTCCTCTGTGTGTCTGAGTGGGGGCTGGGTTGGTGGCCCACCACCTGTTCCACCTTGTTCTCTGGTGATTGCAGTGGCACGCTGTTTCGCATGCCATATCAGGTCCATGCAGTGTCTGCGTACCTGCTGGTAGGTGCGGTTGTTGCCACCCATGTCATTCACCCTCCTGCGTATATCCTGCCACAGGTCATCCTGCTGCTGAGCATGCTGTGGCACATGGCTGAACAGCACGTCATAGTTGTCATGGAGCAATGGTATGATGACATCATCCTCCTGGCGGCTGAAGGCTGGGAGCCGTGAACGTGGCATTATCTGTAAGACATAATGATGGTGACAGGTCACATTCACACTGATGTACTGGCATACCGCTGAACATACATTGCTATGACATGTACGACATCTGCACAGTAATCTCTGAGAAGCATCATGACACTGACACAGATGACGTGTTGCTGTCACACCTGTCACATCGTTATGCAGTGGATATCATATCTCTGTGTCAACTCATCACAGTGTACATACTCCATGTAGATGGTAACTTGCTGTGGACATGTGTACTTGCCTGCACCTGTGTTCATACCAATCTGCACTTGGCCCGATGTGTCCACAGTACTACTGTTCACCTGGATGCTGTGTATATGTCACATAGCATCAGACGCAGCCGTTATGGACGTCAGATGTGACACTGCACACATACACATGGACACCTGTACATGCATGTGTCTTGCCATGTACATCTACTCAGCACTGTACGGGTGTTGAACATCCTGCCACGGCTCGCCTGTATTGCACATGTGATACACATGGGACAATGTCTATTCATATGACATTTGCAGGGATGGGCAAACATAGCATGTGCGCACACATTGTACACGCTGTCACACAGCAATTGTGACACCACAGGGTGCATCAGTGCCACATTACTGATCCAGTCAGTTGATAGTGCATGTACCATGTGGCCATCGCACCACCATGTCGGCGGGTGCACCGCACAGCAACATCCCTTCCACAGTGACCATGGTGTTGGGTACAGCCTAGGTATTCATTTATGGGGATGGGGATGTTCACATAGCGGTGGCAATGCTGGTATCATCCATCGGACCGTACACTTATGACACACACCTCACACACACAGCCCATTCAGTATGTTGTTCGCAACACTGACACAGCTATACTGCTAGGTCAGGTCCATTCCCAGCCGTACATACACAGATGCATAACATTTCTCTCTGTGGCATGGGCTACAATGACGGTGGTGTTCAACACATACCATGTTTGACTGTAGCTGGCGCTGATGTTCTGTGCACATGTCAACACATTAACCCTGTTCTACTGTAGCCAGCGGTGATGTGCTGTGCACATGTCAATGCTGCACATTGTGTTGATGTCTGTCTGTCAACAGGCCAGTGGTGGAACACGCAAAGGTATTTGTAATCAAATATACATGCCGCCCTGTACAGCTGTACTGCTAACATCTCAGGTGCTAATGTGTCATGGACATGCACACCTTACCCGGAAAGGTGATAGTTCATTGCCACCCTTACTCATCACCGCTTGTGGGTTGCTATTATCCAACACCCTATTTGTATTGTACGGTCAAGCTATGCACCTGTGCAGGACATGTGAGCATGTAATGCGCTACTGATTACCTTTGCACCCATTGCACAACATGTCACACAGGTACGCTGGCAGTCATACACTTCGCAGCTTGCTCAAGGTACATCAGGTGTTGTACACACTTAACACACATATCCTGTGGAACATGGTCTTATGTACAGGCATGTCCAACCGTCATGTGCCAGTGCTACCCCTATATGACGGATATGTCGTACATGTGGCAAGACAGCAACTGTCACATGTACTCGTGCAATGCTCCCCTACCAACGTACAGCGGTACTGCCAGTGGGAGATGTGCTTCTGCATCCATGCTGTGCCCATAGCTGTCAGTTGTACATCATTATGTGCAATGTACCTCATTTGGTGTTCTAACAGGTGCATGTTCATCAAGGTTCCATATTGGAAGGGTCTGTCACACATTCATTGTTGTACACAGTTTACATGCCAGCCATGGCTTACTAGATGGGAATCATAGTAATTCATTGGGATATCATATTTATACATTAGAGCAGCATATTTCAGCCATCATATACCCTTCCTAGTTGACACTGTTAGTCAGCCAGTAGCAGGTGTTCTACGATCTGCACATTAGTCACACAGTATGAGGGCTATTGTTACCCATTCTGGGGACAGGGTGCTGACAGCTGTGGATGGGGGTGATGCTGTCGACAACCATGACTGCACCTGACGGTCACGTCTGGATGTGTAACATTCACATCACACACCTACCATCACGTAGTACCACATCGTCTACAACAATGGACATTCCTGCAAGAACAACGTATGCAATATGTCTGTATAACCACTGTAGGCACCACTGGTGGCCCCCAGCATGGCAGCCAACATCACCAGTGTATATCCCGCAGACTCATGGGTTACAACATTCACAACACACCAGTCACGGATGACTCTGTTGTGAATCACAATGCAGTTCCACACATCATGTTACACAAGGCATCATGCACTGAGATGTTGCGGACAGGTGAACACCTCTGCAACTCAACATACGCACACATGACACATCACCTGGTACAATATATCTCTCATACATCATGTTATTGTGACTGCCCTGTGATGGCAATACACAGACTACGTGTACTGGGACATGCAATGGCTCCCCGGTGTTATAGCCCTCTGGGTGTGTGTCTAGCCATGGTGTACATTCGGCAGTGGCCTGGACACAGGAACACTGTACAGTGACCTACTGTGTCACTGCAACAGTTGCCTATGCTCCTGCTGTTATTGTACAGGCATGTGGTATCTGCCCACTATGACAGTCCAGGTCAAACACAATGCTGTGGCACGCATGACCTGCAGCCATCGGCCTGGGGTGTAGAGCACACATGTACATCTTCACATGCTATACTGCCTCTCTGGCAGTTTCACATAACTGTCACCGACAGGGCTGTAACTGGCAGGCACGGCATGGGGTCATGTGGAACAATGCTTGCATCTTCCACTGTGATGCACACATGCGAGGCACACACACTATTGCACCGCTCACATATCTCTGTGGTGACTGGGACCTGCCTCCATGCTCTGCACAGAACACCTGCAATTACGGATTGTACACGGACCATACCTTCCAGGCACATACCTGGACCGGAACACCCACGGATGAGGGTTTCACACATCACACAGTGTTTTGCACACATCCTGGATAGTTGCTTAGCACAATGCATCATTGCTGCTCCATGTGCAGATAACCGTGTTTGTGACCGCTATACACATTGTAACACACGACAGAGTCGACATTGTACACCACAGGTTACATACCGTCTGTGATGTTATAGTGTACATTGGGCCTCAGACAGCTACTACTGCTGTGTGCTGACAGTAACCCACATGTCCCTGGGATAGACACCCATGTACCTACACATGCTTGAGTCATGCACTCCGCTCAGCTGGATGACACAATACACAACACATACCGTACCTACACTACCCTTAGCATGAACACTACCTCCATGTGACTGGTGTGTCACACCTGGGGTTATCCCCTCTTTGGTGGGTTCCACACATATGCTACACGGCCTTGCTAGCCACACCCTGGAAACACACCCATCACAGCATACACGGAACATGTGCACTACAACAACTTCTACAGACGTCTGCTGACAGCAGTTGTTAACATCATGACACCCGAGCAGATGGACACTACACATACATATGCTGACACATACCACTGTGCGCTTCAGTAGCATGTACACAATTGCAGGAATCATGCTATTCCACACAGAGACATGGCGGTACTGACCAGTTCACAGACGCCACTGTGGTGGTCATGTTCCATGCACATATGATGTACAACCACAAGTACAGGCTGTTGCACAGTGGTGTACATTCACATGTGTGGGGTGCATCACTTGTCAGCCATGGTGGATCCTCAAGGTCCATCATCACATACTCCAAGGCTAGCTACCTACACATGACTGCCGCACATGGCGGTGTGGGGCCTCAGGCATTGTGGTGGTATGTCAGTATTCTTTGGCAACATCCACATCTGATGTCACATGCAATAGTCAACCAAGCATTGCAGACCGAGGTAATGTTGGCAACATGCTAGGCGATGGCGTACTTACCGACAGTACACTCTCTCACTCACTACAGGGTCGCAATCCGTACATGAACATCGTAGTGTCCCTGTGGTCACATACACAGTACTGACATACACACGATATGTCCTGGGACACTGGCCCAATGTCACCTTCCAATGTCCCTGGCTGTAATGTCCCACCAACCTGTTCGGTATATGTCACCACACCAGGCCACTATATTCACTGCTAGCCTTTTGTCAGACATTGTGGACCCTGACTGCTGTACAGTGGCATTTCTCGCACTACACACTGGTGGCACTGCATTGCACGTGTGGGACTATAGTCATACACTCCTGACTGGACCATTCTGCATGGCAATGGGGCAAATCATCAGGAACGTGATTCCCACACACATTGATGGCCTCCAGTCCTTTCCTAGCACCCGGGTTGGGATTGTGAATGCCACGGCAAGGCACATACACATGCTGGGCACCTGTCATACAGTTGCTAGGGCAGTTGAGGATGGTACGGAGGCCAACACATCATACGTTGTCCTCACATTGCCTTTCAGCACCATTCCACATTCTGGTATTGACAACATACACATCCACCTGCACATCATACCCTGTGTCTCAGGATGTTATGCTATGTGGCTCATGGACAGTACACACAGTGGTGCCAGCATACCATAGTACCTACTACATGTCAGGTACATATTGCATTACACAGTCCTCAGTCATAGGGCCAGTCATGTTCACTATATGCTTACATACGGTACATTCTATCACAGAGTACTGTCCATGCCTAGATTTCCCACACCTACATACCAAACGCCATTATTGCTCCACCAGCGCATACCGATACCAACCATATGGGTGTCAGTGTGACGGATACTTCATATGAGTATCATGGCATCAAGATGCATGACACACGGTGCATGCACATCACCTGTGCATAACATCATTTACTCACTGACTATCACATGGATAGTGGTCCCCTACATACATATCACATTGTACATGGTTGCAGTACACACATACGCCACACACAGTCCTGTGGTTACCGTATTCCACTGTGGCATGGATATCCTTCTGCAAGGCCACACCTATCTGTACTGTGTGTGATGCTGGTACATAGGTGGGCATTGTACCTGTGAACTACACACATCTACACACAGTCAAGGGTACAATACCACATTTATGGTGTACCTTCCACAACAGCTACAGCTTTACATGGCACAACATTGACATGCCATGATGTTTACTGGGCTCAGACAGTTTACATATGCGGCTGTAATACGGACAACACATCTGTACACATCTGCATACCACATACTCAGGGGTGTCTTCTGCTCTGACACGGCCCATGTCCACCACATTATTGATGCATATACTCCTCATACATGACATCTGTGGTGGGCACTGTGAAAGAAATACTCATGGATATGTGCACACACACCACACTGCATGGGCTGTGCTTCTGTGTTACTTCCACAAACCTAACACACACCATGCTGTGGCACATAGGTCCTGTGTACATCCCGCAGGGACACACAGTAGCACTGTTCATGTGATACCTCCCTTGCTGTTTGAGTGACACATGTAGTCCTGGTATCACCACAGCAGCTGTACTGTGTAGAGGTGCAGTTGACACCTGCCTCTGCTGTTCACAGGACACCACCATGAAGAGGTGACACTACTGTGTACACTGCACATGTGCTTACACATGGACGTGCCAGACTGCATTGTAGCCCACTGTGCACCTGTGCAGATACTACAAGTCCTTTGTGCATGGTTACTTGGTGTCCCTTCCATTTAGAGTAGCTATCATGCTACTACTATGTCCCATACCTACAGGCCATATGTATCCTGTTATTGTACATACCAATAGGCGATACCTGTGTTATGCATGATATGCCTGTGATACTATGTATGATATCTGTCATATCTACCTAGACAACTATACATTACACATATTTCACATAGTATCCCCTAATGCAGAGCATACTTGCACGTCGGCCACACCTTACATAAGTCATCAACGGTATATGCTCATACACATGCATGCTGTGACAGTATACATACATGTACTATCCCCTGCTATGGCACTTCCTTGTTGGACATCCACTGCCAGCAACAGCGTGTGGTATGGCATTGTTCTCTTTAATGCCCTCCTGTAGCATCTCTTGTGGTGTCTCTGCTGTGTACATGATGACCCACTGCTGTACACACGGTGTCTACAAGCATTGGTATGCTCAGCAAGACATCACTACATAACTGCCTTTCACCACTTTCTGCATTACGGACAAGTGTAATTAATTACAACCACCATTCACATACAGTACAGCTTATTAATACAGATCATGCGTTACACAACCTTACATATCGTGTGTTCTACATACCTTGTTTGTGTTTCGTTCCGTTTATTGTTTTCCCGTTTCCTTTCATTTTCGGTAGTACAACGCTGTTTCAGTATGAGCATACGGTTTGAATATCCTGAGAGTCATCCTTATATACATCGATACCTGCAACATGTGAATCCATCCCACCAATTGCTGTTCCTCAGTGAGTAATTACGTGCATATCACCTGTGCATCTACTCCATTCGGAAATTACACGTCGATACTGGGGTATAATTGGATTCTCCACCTGGGCATTGGCTATTTGCCCTACCTTCGTGGAGATGGTCTGTATTGTGCTATGTTATGTGTAACTGCAACTGCTATGCATAGGGACAAGTATATTTTGAATTCATGTCACCCGTGGATTGTGTGTGACAGGTGTAGTATTTGGTTCAACATGTGGGTGTACCTGTCCTGCCGACGAATGATAACGGTGCATTGCATTCCAAACTGTAACATGGCTGTTGTTTTCCTTTATACAACGCATGCAATTATGCATCCGCCTTTAATTGTGTCTCCCACGCGATATGTTGTGGTTATGCAGATGTCATTGACTGACTGTATGTTTGTGCTGCTATTAAGGTTTGTATTCCTTTAATATCTATGGTGGGGGATATCGGTGGTTGTGCGTAACGGATATGGTTTGTGGGCCTTGCATCTCTACATAGACAGTATAGTTGTCTCTGTGATCCATCCCTACTTGGAGAGTTAACAGTTAATAGTCTTTTGTTATGGGAGTGTAGGTTGGGCTGTTGTTAATTGGTTCCGATATCTTCTGCAGGTGAGCGTGCTGCATGTATACTTCCGTAACTTCTGTGGTATATCAGCGGCTATGTGTACGTGAGTAATTATGTGCATATCACCTGTGCATCTACTCCATTTGGAGGTTACACGTCGATACTGGGGTATAATTCGATTCTCCACCTGGGCATTGGCTATTTGCCCTACCTTCGTGGAGATGGTCTGTATTGTGTTATGTTATGTGTAACTGCGTCTGCTATGCATAGGGACAAGTATATTTTGAATTCATGTCACCCGTGGATTGTGTGTGACAGGTGTAGTATTTGATTCAACATGTGGGTGTACCTGTCCTGCCGATGAATGATAACGGGGTATTGCATTCAAAACTGTAACATGGCTGTTGTTTTCCTTTATACAACGCATGCAATTATGCATCCGCCTTTCATTGTGTCTCCCCCGCGATATGTTGTGGTTATGCAGATGTCATTGACTGACTGTATGTTTGTGCTGCTATTATGGTTTCTATTCCTTTATTATCTACAGTGGGGGATATCGGTGGTTGTACGTCACGGATACGGTTTGTGGACCTTGCATCTCTACATAAACAGTATAGTTGTCTGTGTGCTCCATCCCTACTTGGAGAGTTAACAGTTAATAGTCTTTTGTTATGGGATTGTAGGTTGGGCTGTTGTTATGTGGTTTCGATATCGTCTGCAGGTGAGCTCGATGCATGTATACCTCCGTAACATATGTGGTATATCAGCGGTTATGTGTATGTGACAACTATCCCTTGTCATTCTGTCCCAGATATCTGCAGTCATTGTGGTCCTGTTGTTGGCATAGCCTGTTTGCCAGTGGTTGCCACATATTCAAATGGGAGTTGATTGTTTGACACTTGTGGAACACACAGCGGTGTTTATGGGCCAACACGTGGCCACGGTCAGTACTGGGGTAGCACATACTTTTTTTCCACGGAACATACCTATTGCTGTGTGACTTTGCCAACGTATCATATTGCATGTAACATATCAGTGTCGTACATACAGGAATGACTATTACATACGTCCTTTCCATTTCTTATGGTGAATATTCCTGTGCTACCATCTGGAACATATTCACTTTGTATCGTTCTATGTCAGGATACACCTAGCCAGGGTGGGGCTGTCACTACTACTCTGGGACTAGTAGTGAACATATGCCTGAGGCTAGTGTACCGTATGCCTACACCTACTATTCTGCTCTGCCTCTACCTTGACACCAACATACACATGTTGCAGACACACACACACATTACACTCACACAGCGACGCACACGGCACCCTCAACGCACACGTACACATACTACGGCACCCACGGGGACGGTTGCACACAGTACCTACGTGGACCACAACACCAGCAGCGGTGACTACCTCTCCCTTCATATCATCATACTATTACATGTGCATGTACTGTTACAGTACTGTGTTCTGTCAGTCTTTCAGCCTCACGGTTATGCATATCTGTGTGTTACACGTTCCATGGTTGGCGGTATCCTATTATTGTGAACCTCCCGGATGTTGAGAATGTCGTTGCACTATCTATACTATGTACAGATATCGCTGGATACATCTCAGTCACCTTATATCCCTCTGCTTCCCTTTCTTATCTGTATTATATATATGTATATGTATACATATTTATCTATATATATATAGATATATGTATATACATATATATATATATATATATATATATATATATATATATATATATATATGTATACATCTTCGTGACGTGGCAGGCACACAGCAATGCCATATGCTGTAGGATTCACGTACTGATCAGGTGTTGGCGTTACATGTTCCACTGGCTGTTGGGTTTACAGTGTTTGGGGGCTGCCTATGTTAGAGTCACACATAAGGCCACCCATACATTACACTTTACAGGTGGTCATGTTTGTGTGCCATCCATTTCACTGTGTGTGCAGGTGGGGAGGTGTCAGTCCATGGGGCCTACGCTGTCAGAGTATGTGCTATACGTTCCCTCTTTGCCAAGGCGTAGGCATATTGGCAACGCCTCCATCTGCCTACTGGGGCTGGCACAGTGTGTTCATGGTCTGGAACCCTCTGTGCCTGGACTGGCCTTGGCAATTGTGGTGGGCTTTGTGGCCTCCACCATTATGTCCCTGCAGCAGCTGCTTCCGCAGGATCATATTATGTAGCATGGCACATACTATGAATATGTGGGCACATGTGCCTGGAGAGTACTGCAAGGCTCCACCAGATGTATCCAAGCACCAGAACCGTGATTTCAGCATCCCGAACACACGCTCTATGATTATTCTGGTTTGTGCGTGTGCCTCATTATGGCGTTCTTGCATGTGTGTGTGTGCATTTCTGATGGGAGTCATCATCCACAGCTCCAGTGCATAGCCAGCATCCCCCACGAGATGGCCTTGTGGGATGTCCCCCCTGTCAAATACCTGATACAGCTGTGAGGCATGCCAAATATGGGAGTTGTGGTAACTTCCAGGGCTGCCAGCACACACATCCATGATAATGCCCTGGGCATTGCACACGACCTGGCAATTGATGGAGTGGAATCCCTTGCAGTTTATGTAGCGTCTACCCTGCTCACCAGGTGGTGACTTGATTTGTATGTGCGTACAGTGTATCGCACCCAGTACCTCCTGGTATTGTGCCACATGGTGGAAGTGGTGCATATTGCTAGCCAAATCCTCCTGAGATCTGGGGAAGTATATATGCTCATTGGCATGTGGTAACATGGCATCCAGGAACTGGTGTAGTACCCTGGATGCTGATGCCTGTGAGATGCCCATTATATCTCCAGTTGGCCTTTGAAAGGTACCTGTGGCCAGTATTCACAAGCTTACACATACCTTTCTGTCCACTGGGATGGGTTCCCCTCTGTTGTTTCTTGTTCTCAGGCGTGGCCGGCACAGCTCCACTATTTGCTGTAACATGTCCCTGTCCACCCTGTAATGCTCTACTATCTCCAGGTCATGTAGCCCCTGGTAGGTTACCCTTGGTCTGAACACTCTCCTTCTCCTCCGAGGCCTGCGGTAGTTGTCAGCATCCTCCTCCACAACACTGTCTGTCTCTAACACATGCTGATGGATCACAGCTATGGCAGCACCCAACATGTACATTTTAAAAGTTCCCCGTGTGTTTACACCTATGGTGCGGCATTTGGGAATACACGGCTGTGTGTTGTGTGCATTCACACTTTATACTATTGTGCTGTGCACACCGATGATGTCATAGGGTTTGTTTGCACGGCTGTATCTAAGGGTTATCTTCCGTGTTTTACCGATGGAACTACAACAGTGTTGCCTTTGATGTTGAATTACTCTTGCCTGCCATGGATTACCTTTCGACCTTCCCTTACTATTTCTGCACGTTGCACCTACCATTTTCTGGCATGCATCCTGCAGAGCACTGTCATTTGTACTTGCATGGACATGGCATATCATGCGTTTTCTGTGCTACTGCCGTTGTGCTGCCAGTCTGCTTTGCTCTGCTGTGTCAGGTCTTCTATCTTTGCAATCTGCTACCTCCCCTACTTTCTTTGCATTCATATGCCTCCCCTATCCCGTTTTGCAGGTTTCTGCATGCAGAGTTGTCAGCTGCCGTCGATTGGCCTTCGTGGGTTGATTAGTGTTGATTGCTCATTAGTACTCCAATTACACTTCTTCCGCATTTCCTTATATTCTTCACATCACCTTCCTGTTTCCGATATTGTTTGCGGGGCGTGCGTCACATTACTAGGTTCCGGGAACATTGTCATCCTCGTATACATGCACTTTTGCATGCATTGTGTGCTCTCAGCTAAACTATTACCCCACACCCCGGTCCTGCAGCTTTGATTTGCGATGTACAGCCCAGGTTTGCTGTGCTCCAATGTGCTTACTGCTACGGTGGCACACCCCTCTGCAGATGTCATGTATTCCCTCTGAGCCACTACTCGGTGTTTTACCGCTGCACCGTTTGGTACAACCTTACTCCGGCGGGGCATTTACGATTCAGTATTATCTGCCTCATTTGCATGGCATTGACTACTAATTCTTGGTTACCATGCCGAAGACTGCCGCGAGTCCTTGGCAACCCTTGCACCCTGGTTGTGGCGTTCCATGCATACCATGGTGTATTATGAGTGAACCTGGTGTCTGTTACGATGCTGTTTTATAACATTGTTATATTATTTCATTATGTTGCACCTTCCGCACACATGTCCTGCGGTTCTGATGTGAGTTACTGTGGACATGCCATTTAAGTTGTTATTTACGTGTTGTGCATATTTTCTTTTGCCATTGTCGGTGTATTTCACCATTGGCATATGTTAACAGTGTGATACCTGGGTCTGACACTCTTCCATTACTCCGATGTTATGTTTGGGAAAATGTAAACCTTTTTTTTGGTTTACATTGCCGTGGGCTTATGCTACGCCTGCACCACTTCGTGAATCGCTATATGCCTTCATTTGCATGGTGACACACCGCACATAGGGTGTTTAGCATACCTACACCGGGGGCTGCGCAGATCTGGCACACGCCGGTAGTGCACATGGAATTGGATCGTACCTGAATCGCTCAGCGGCCATATTTGGCGTTATAAAGCCTACGCTATGTGTGCACCTGGCGCAAAGTTCATGAATCCCGGGGAATAATTTTACATTTGATTATCATATCAGTTATACAGAAAATAATGTCAACCAGAAACTGGAAGCACTCTACAGAATGAAACAATGTTTATAACCCCTAGAACCAAATGCCACAGCACTCTCAGTCACCTACTTTTGGGCAATTTCTCTCCACTGACATTAAAGAAATTAATACTTCTTTACTTATGCAAGTCAAAAAGCACTTCTACATGCAAACCAAATGCTCCTGCATCAACACAAGGCACATCACCTAACCTGTCTGAAGATTGACCAACTTTAGAAACTAATGTATATGTTGCACATTACAATCTGTTTTATTGTACATTGCACTGTGCTTGTTCACTAGAACTTATCTACACAATTTTTTCTATGTAATTAGTCTGAACTACTCTGTTATTGCTTGCATTTCTGCATTTTTTGTTTGTGAAATGTTTTGTATTTCACCCAGGGTGAACTTGAAATTGGTAAATATTGAACAGTACACTACCCTCATAAACAAATATAATTAATTAATCAATTAAACTCCCCAAATACAGATTCAGACCACCCAAACCCTCTTACTTTCTACTGTGAACTGCATCCAGTGTCCTAACAAATGTACAAAAAATCCCCCCACAATTGATAAAACTACAAAATTGCTTTTAACAAAAACTGTTATATTTGTTTGTCACTCTCCTAAACCAAATTCATTACCACATTGCTCTCCAACAAATACACTGGCTTGAACTCCAGCATATTATCACCTTAGCTCAGTTTAAAATCTTGTGTTGTAGTCTTCACAGCCCTAACTAGTGCCCATCGACTGTAAATGTCATTAGTAGATATTACACCAAAAAATAATTATGATCCCAAACTTTAAATGAATTGATAAGCATTAAGTCCAACAACCATTATGGAGGCAAGATATATTCTGTAAGTGCAGCATTATTACCAATTCACATAAGATCAGAAACTGGTTCAAAACTCCTCCTTAAGATGTTAAAAAAACTACTTTCACTCTACTAGGTTATGCTCCTGCAATGTACTGACCTCTAAAATTAAACAGAATAGTTAACCTTGGCTACTGAACAATCTTACCACAGTTCCCTCTATTTATCCTTAAAAGTTTTACTCTTCTTGGTTCCTCCCCAAGCCACTCTATATTTTTGTATTTCATGGCCCACTACATTTCCACTTCCCTATTATTATCATCTTCTCTGTTCTTATAAGATTTTCCCTTGTGCAAACTACTAAAAATGTAATTTTCTTACTTTTCTCACTCTTTATTTTCGCTGCAATATTTATATCGATCTATATGTCTGATACTTTGAAATCTGTTATTCTATGAAACATTTGTTAAAATTGGATCGACATTGAAAAGTGTACTCAATGAAGCTTTTCTTCACAGGGCACCACTGAAAAGAGGCATCTTGCCCTATTATAATAACCAGTCTGCAAATTGAAATAAATAAATGCATCCTTCCATCCACCCATGCATACATACTTGCATACATACATACATACATACATATATACCTTTATACATACCTACATGTATACATGCATACATACATACCTAAATATGTACACGCATAGATGCATACATACATACATACATGCATAGATAATTACGTACTTACATGCATAGTTACATACATATATACATGCATATGTGTACACATAAATACATATATACATACATACTTCGGAAGTCAAGATAGAGTTACAAAGGCACCAAGTTATGTCGGTTACAGCATGTTGTTTAATACACTTAAGACATTCTGACGATGGAATATACAGAAAAAATATAACTGTCGTTAATACCAGTCAATGATCATTGCTTAACTACCAAAGATAACTTAAGATTGAAGTTATCATTTTGTCATTATCTGTACAGTTTTTAATCTGATGTTGCTAGTTTCTGGATACTAATTTGTTATTCTATGGTTTCCGTAGGCCTTTAATGATAAAAATCGAGCATCACAGAAAAAATGAATTTGGATTGTTCTTCTGAGACAAACAAATAAACAACAATGTTCCACAGAGTAGCATTGTTATGCCTGACATTAAAGGCAGAGAGACATTGAACCTTAGAAGGTTCATTATTTGTTATTCCACCCATCCTAGATATATTTTGCTAGGCAAATAAAACTGACAGAACATATATATTTTCACTTTTTATTTCTTAGCATCATTAGCATTTTACATAGCTTTCTGTAGTGAGTAGTTCTTCAGCACAGCAAAGAGTCTGATGAATAGAAATAATTATCCATATGCAAATGATGACAAGCAGGAGTTTCCATCTTCATTACTGACCTACATATGTGTTTGAGGCAGTGGGGTGATTTGATAGATTTCACCTAGAAATGCTTGTATAAGATTTAAATGTGTTTGTTTTGTATAATTCAGAAATATATTTGAATTGTGCTGCCATTTATCTATTTAGAGTGCTAACCAAGCTTTTCCACAGCTCATAAACTGTGCCTACCCAAGTCTTTTTTTTAATCTGCTTATTTCCTACAATTTATTATGCTTTTAAGATACTAAAAGCTACCTTGGAATGAGTGAATTAAAAGCCTGTAGTGTTATGCAGTCAGTATACACTTTTACCAACATGCTGACAAAAAGTCCTTGTTTTGCATCCTGAAATGCAGTTATCTTAACATTCTACACAGACTGAAGGGAGATGCCTGATTAGTGAGAGCAGTAATAATCGCCTAACGTACAAGCTGTTGAGCCACAGTTGTACACACCCACTCATCTAGGAAGTGATGTGTTTGATACATGCTTTGAGAAATGGTCAGAACAATGTCAGCCTAAATTTTATGCAAATAGCTGCTTTATAACTAAGTTTCTCAAAGGCCAATAGTAAAAAGTGAAGTATTCAAAAGAACAGTACCTCAAATTCATAACACACACAATTTCAAGTATTTACTATAAGGCATTCAGCCCCGTGCTTCTCCTAATTATAATAAACTCCAATTTTACTGTATCTTTGGGAAAGGTGTGCAACTATACCCATCAGGCTGGAAGAGAGATAACTACACCAACAAATGCAGAAAGAGCATTATGGTGGTTACATCATATAAACAAGCCATGTACAAAAACAAGGAGGACTGGTGTGGGTCTACCATGCAGAGGAAAAGGCATCATAAACAAATAACCAAATCGACTAGCATTTAACAAATGTTAAATAAATAAAATAATAATACAATTTTGTTTTGATAGCCAATGAGATCTCATCAACATCAGATTTTTGAGATTGCATTCCAGTAAAAACACAGACGAGTTGGATGAAACAAGAGTAAGGTAACTAAAACAAGCCAGTTTCTCAACAACATGAAACATAAAAAGAGACTAAACTTAATATGTAGATTCTTAAGGAAAGAACAAGACATGATAGGAATGCTTAAGTAGCTCAATGTGTTCTGCAAGTCCTATATCAGCAATAACTTTTAGAAAAAAGACATGGTAAATACAAGTGGGAACATTTTTTAAACAAACTAGATGTCTCAGCAGGTATAAGAATGCTTCTGATTCATTGGGGGATTGGCAAATGTGAGAACTGAATACCAATTCTGAGAATAGGTTGGTCCCAATATAAAACTGTGTAGTATAGACATAAGAGAATTATTAACAGAGTTGATACTTGAACTGTGGCTCATTTACATGCAGGGAAAAGAGTAGAACCGAAGTGAACCAAGCCGTCCTTATGAAAAAAATGTAATCTACATTTTGTAGTGGTTCCTGTTTATATGTTTGCTGACTATTTTACAGATGTTAGACCATGCCTCTCAACTTCTCAAAGCAAGAAATCTGGACAAAGCCATAAATAGTAAAAGCCATAAAAAATAGGAACACATTTTAAATACTACTCTTACAAACTTAGAAAGTTTATTAAATAACAGGTTTTGTGTTAGCATGGATTTTCTGAAGGGCATGAAGTCTGAAACTCAAATGTGTTGTCATTATTTTCTCACTGCAATCCGCAATGATTTGGCAATATTTTGTTAGAAAACCTAAAATTTATGAGAACTAGACAAAAAAATATGGAGCCAAAATCTGGACATTCTGTGAAAATCTGGACAGTTGAGAGATGTGCTAGACTGACTGTGCCTATTTCAGTAGATAGGTGTAGGTTGGAGATCGTTAAAAACTTACCCTGAGACTATGTGATTTCAAAGCAGATTATAAAAGTTAAGAGTTTGAAGAGCAAGGCCTCCTGAATTAAAGAGTAGGCAGAGCTTGTTCCCCACTTCATCCACATTGATTGCTTCAGTCCCAGTTGAGGGAATGGTCACGATCAGTCCAGCTTTGCTAAACTGATAATGTAAAAAGCCAGATTCTTCTGTTTTTTCCTCCCATCAATCAGCCTGTTAGATAACTACAATATTATGGTCATCCCCTCAGTACTGCCACTAGAGTTGGGAAAGGGGGCAGCAGCCCAGATGAAATTGATAGGTGGTTTCAACACCACAGTAGAAGAGTTGCCAACTGGTTCGTGCAATCTTTATCTGTTTGTAAATGTAGATTCAGTAGTCATTTAAGCAGCTGCAGTTCAGATTGTGATTGCTTAAATTAATTACTTTTAGTATGTGCATGCTACCAAATGCAGCAAAGAGTTGGTGTTGCTTTTTGATACAGTTTCTGAAAGGTGCAGAGGACTTTTTTTGTCCTCTGCTTTGATACTTCGGGTACCTTTTTTTCATCCTCATATTCAAAGAAACTTTTTGTTTTTAGTTCCTCAGCTTTGGGGAACCATGTTTTGGTGGGTGTGAGCCATTTTGGGGATTATCCAGCATGTCAACTGCAGGACCAGCCGTACACATAGGCAAACTAGGTGATTGCCCCGGGTGCAGTGCTTGCCATTCTTGCAGGCTTGTCTTTTCCTGTTTATTTATTTATTTTTTTTAGAAAAAATGTTTCTTTGCACAGTGGTCAAGTGGTTAGTGTTGTCACCTCACAACAAGAAGTTCTCTGATTCGACTCTCGACTAAGGTGCCTTCTGTGCTGAGTTTGCATGCTCTCCCTGCATTCTCATGGGTTTCCCCTGGGTGGTCCGGTTTCCTCTCACATTCCAAAGACATGATTAGGAGTGCCTGAAGGAAGTATTTTTTTATATATATTGAAATAAAACTGGGGACATTCTGCAGAGTTATAGATTTATTCAAGAGGAGTGGTACTGTGATTTAGTGTTAGTATTTTAAAGTAAAGTTGTCAGTGATTAACAAGATACTTTTTGATAATATGTTTTCATTTATATGGACAGTTGTGATGAGAGGAGGGGTGTGGAGGTGATGTAAGTATTCTTACAATATTGCCGGCAGTGATCAATCAGACACTGTTTATGCATAACGTAGACAACTGGATGGGAGACTGTAAATTTTCCCCAGAAGTGTTACCTATGTCTCTCTTGGATAAAGGCAGTTGGTGCTGATCATAGACTCAAACTACAAATATAGACCATACAATCTGGTCAATAAGGGAACAAGGGTATAACATGACTAGGCTTACAAAGGTCCTAGGGCCCAAAGCCTAGTAATCTCCCATGAACCTATGAACCTATTTTTGGCAATATTTGTGGCTTTGTGATTAGTGTGGACAGTTAAAGTGAGACAAATGTTATATTTTATAGAGACACTAGCGGTGATTAACCAGATATTTTAGACAATATTTCTCTGGCTTTGTGATTCATGTGAAGCATCTTGGATTGGCATACTTTAACATCCACTAAATTGTTTGAGTGGACTGTAGAGGCAAAATATTACATAGCCATCAGACATAGCTCTCAATGATCACAGACAAATCTCAACAGAATTTGGGACAAATTCAGAAATAATCAAGGACACTTTTAAAATATTAGTACTATCAACTTAAGACATTGACAGAATAAGAAAGCGTGAATTAATTTACACTTTTTAAATTAAAAGAAGTCCCTAGATCTAATTATTGTCATTATGTCTCTAGCTCAAATTATCATCATTACTTATTAAGTATAATTCGCCACCTTTTCTCCAAATTCCCCATTTTAGTAGGGTTTAAGAGGGGCAGAGCTAAAATTTGAATCAAAATCAGGGACAGTTGAGAGGCATGTCATCAGATGTCGTGGCTATAACTGTTTGATGGGGGTTGGGGTTGACTTTATGAAATTAACTAATTCTCATGTCATTTGCTCAGTTTATACAGTCACTTTCTGGCTTAGCAGGACTAATATGCATTTGTGAGAAGGAAGATGAACTACTTAATTGGACATCTGATATACACAGACTGACAAGGCATAATTGCTGTGCCTGTCTTATTTGGAGGGAAATGAACAACTGCCTGCTGCTGTTCACTTATTATTTTGGCTTTGCAGGACTAATGTGATTATGTTAAGCAACATACAATACTTTAATGTGTGGCAACTCTTTGTTTGGAACAAAGGTGAAATACATGGTCATCCTCTTTTATCATGATCTTATGCCTGAAACTGAATATAGAAGTGGTTATAACTGCTTGGTGGGGGTTGTCTGGATGAAAGTTACTGATCCTGTTGTCTCTTGTTTGGTTTAACAGTCATCCCTTAAAAAATAAGGGTAAATGCATCACAGAATACCCATACCTTCAGAACTTCTGAGGCCTGCAGGCCCCAACACACCATGGCTATGTAAGTTGATTTTGACTAGGACTCAGTAATCACCTCTGCTATGAACCCTACCTAATCTAAAAACAAACCTGCTCATAGGTGTACACAGAAGGTCTGTGTATTTGTATGGGAGGGCTGGGGATGATGTCTATTTCTTTAACATTCCCCCAAACCTCAGAGGTCACTATACCTTGTATTGAGCTGTGGTCAATGCAGTCATTATTTCTTTAACTTTCCTCACAAACTTCAGAGAGATGCATGGAGGAGCATTTTTGCCTGGGATGACAGTTTACATAAAGCTGGCCCTATTCAGTTGAACTTGAAAAAGCTCTGTCTGGGATACTGTCTGACCAGATTCTGATGACCTGTTTTTCCAATCACAGCATAGCCCAGCCACAAAAACATGTTCTGATAGGAGTCAGCATCCCTAGTAAAATGCCACCTCACACACACACACACACACACACACACACACAAACACACACACGCACACACGCACACACGCACACACACACACACACACACACACACACACACACACACACACACACACACACAAACACACACATCAAAGTGACATTTTACCAGTTCTGTAGATTTACTTTTCCGTCTGTACATTAGTACATTCAAACCAGACCACATGCCCTTGCCTTCAGGTACTCTGATCGGAGACAGTAACCTATGAAAGAGATGCTGCCAAATATTATATACTCTAAGTTTTCAAAATACAAAAAACTCAGTATTTTTTGAGGTAGCTATTGGCAATAAATATGTACCTCTTTGTCTCAAACATTTTTAACTTCATTTTCTTGGCCCACTGTTTCTTGGAACTCAGTAAGACATCATTGCTTCTCTTTCATTATCACAATATAAATTGCACACAGTGCCGTTCTGAAGTACTTGTTTTATTTGCAAGGATATTCTTTGACAAAATAATGCACAACATATTCTTTCTTCATATTTAACTCTTAACCATATCAGACTCCTGTACATTCTAACATTTGCTTTCTCAGCTGATTTGGAACTATCAAGTAACCTACTTTGATCTTTTCTTTTCTTTCCGACCCTTCCTAGCAATTTCTTTTTCCATTTTCAACTATGATTATTCTTCAGTGTATTTCGGATAATATTTATGCTTTTTGTGCTTAACATTGGTGTAAACCAGGTAACTTCTAGTTAATCTCCAAGAAGACCCCCTTTCTGCCTCTGAAAGTAAGAGTGCCTCATTTTATCTATTGTCAAGATCCTTCATGAGCAATATTGTCTTCACATCACATAAATCAGGTTTCTCGTGTTACCTCTTTTCTTCCTCCTCTGCCATCCCTGTTATCTCACATTCTTCTTCATCTTCATACTTTTGCCCTTACCAGCAACCCCACAGATATTAACATTTACATCTGCTAATCACCTTAATCATTAACGTCTTCATTTTCCTTCCATTTCTTAGCCACTTTGCTCATTAACTACCCCCCAGCTACACTCCCTATTTGCTTACTGCCCTACTTCCTGTACTGTTGTGTCTCCCTTCACTTCTGTCTGTGCTTTCCTTTTATGCATTTTGCCTTTTAACCTCATGATATTTATGCCCAACATTTTAATACCCCATTTTTCCTCCCAGTTAGTAGCCCTTTTAATACTCAGAAGTTACTTGTTTCCCTTTCCCTGTTAGCACCTTTATAACATCTGTGACTTCTCCAGTTTTGTCTCAACCAGTGTAAAAAGTGCCAAGCAATTTACATTGCAATAATTTAACTGGTTTTGGTATAAACGAGCTTCATGAGGATGTGTGTCTGTAACAAAGATGAAGCAGTGGCTTAGAAACTCTGGAATAAATGTGACTTACAAGTTCTACTGCTTCTGATCTTTCTTTTGCACATTTATCTTTATGCTGGAGATGGAGGCCATAGTTATAAAAGGCTAGCACTATAGTGTGGAGCAAATTACCATAAGACAATTTTTATAATTCTGTCCTGACTACCCATAATATGCAGTGCACGCATCTGAAATAATGTTTGGCACTTACCATTTATTTTAGATGGATATGTAGTCCCATTATATGCAGATACGACAAAACAAAAACACTGAGTCATGGTAATTAGTGTAACAAAACAGCACTGACCTTATTTGAATACCCATTTATGAGGCAATTAAAATCAAACCTAAAAACGATATAATGGAAGTGCATGGAAAGAGTGTGTGTGTGTGTGTGTGTGTGTGTGTGTGTGTGTGTGTGTGTGTGTGTGTGTGTGTGTGTGTGTGTGTGTGTGTGTGTGTGTGTGTGTGTGTGTGTGTGTGTGTGTGTGTGTGTCTTTCCTATAGATGTTTGTGGGGCTGGTCCACTGATATTGAAGGCATCATTAGTGCCTCATTATTACACATTTCACTTGATTTGTAGCATGGTTTGCTTGTGAGCTGGGGACAGAAATGCTTGCAGTTTTTGCATTCTCCTGCACTTGCTGAAATACTCCATCCATCTTTAAGTTACACCTTACACATCCCCAGTGTAAAGTCATAATCTAGGGCACCTCTGACTCAGTACACATAACTGATGTTTGCAGAAAATGTAATGTGTGGAAGTCATACAGCTGTGTCTGTGTTTTGTGCTCTGCCTGCTAGTGACAAATGGCAGTAAATGTTATATTTGCTCTAAACGTGTCACTATGCATCATTAGCGCTGACTGAAAAACACACTGCTGATGTAGCAGAATTTTATTTTTTGTATGTGCATTCCCTGCCCTTCACCCCTTCTCTCTAAAATAAAAAACTACTCTAGGTGGGACAAGTATTGGAAATATTGATAGACCTATGGAATTCAGACACCTATGCCTTGGCTGAGAGTTAGATTTCATTTTATTGATTGAATCAATAGATAGTACATTCAGTGCATTCCCTAGAGCATTTTTCATGAACTGTGTGGGTCTTGTTTAAAACATATTTTCAGTACAAGTACATAGCAGTTGCACTAGGCACATCTTGTTTGTGAATTCTACCCACTGTGTGTCTTTTTTTACATTCTATGCATTTTGTTTTAATGTAAACTAAATGCAAGTATTTAATTTGCAGTGAACATGACTGAGAATATTGTATTTTGTATTATAAAGTGTAGTTTGATGTGCATTAGTTTTAGTATGTGTTGTACAGTGCACTTCTCTCACAGTATATTGCATGAATTTAATTATCAATACAGCATATCAACTTTATGTATTATATTCTATCACACTTGAAATAATGTGATTCCACTTAGCCAGTCAGTTGCTCTGAAACCACACCGGACCTAGAAGGTCAATTTTCAGGAATACTGAATTTTCCATTTTTCCAGGAAAAATGCCAGAAAATTCAAAATGTGGACTATATGAGTATTAGGAAAGACAAACCCAAAAATCATTAAAGGGCCTAGTGCGAGCTGTATGACTTGTGCTAGAAAGGCCCTGCTCCTGTGACAATGTGATCTGCAATATGTTAGTTATGACAAGGTAAGACCTTAGTATCCTCTAATCTGCATGCTCTTTAAAAACAATTACTGCTTCGACATGCAGATCATTGCTAATCTGCACATTGCGGTAGTAAACTGCTACTCATTTAGCCATAGCCCCCCCCCCCCACACACTGTGCAAAGTGTGCATCCAAACACATGCACAAACACACACAAACACACACATGCACACACATGCACATGCACACAGACGCACGCACACACACACACACACACACACACACACACACACACACACGCACACACATGCACACACATGCACATGCACACAGACGCGCGCGTGCACACACACACACACACACACAAACACACACACACACACACACATGCACATGCACACAGACGCACACACACACACACACACACACACACACACACACACACACACACACACACACACACACACACACACACACACACACACACTCCAAAGTCCTAAAACCTCTCACCCCTGACTTGTCTTCCCTGCTGTGTTTCCCTTCAACCCAACATAAATAATAGTTTATGTGCTGTTAAAAGTACATTTGTAGAATCTCCGATGCCTACTGTTTTCTCCCACCCCTGATCCCTGTACTGATGTTGGTGCTGTTATGGCATTTATCAATAATGTACACCTGGTGTCCAGTAACCACCCAGTTTCCATAGTAATGTTGATGCCATGAAGGCACTTAATAAAACAATCATTCCTGGTGACCAGTACACCTGCTTCTCTGATCTCCATAGTAATGTTGGGGCTATGATAGCACCTAAGTAAATAGTAATCCCTAGTGTCTAGTGGCTCTGCCCCCTCCCGATCCCTGTACCACAGTCATCATAGGTAGTTGAACACGTCCAGTACTGTGATGTGATGAGCCTAGCTGTGCTGATCTACACAGCCAAGTAATTTCTTGAATCACTTGGTATGTAGATGCCTTTTTGTAGGCAGTTCCAGGGACATGGACATGGCTGAGTAATGTATGCATCTTCCCTGTATTGCCTCATTAACATTCACCATGGCTTAGGAGCCGGCCCTATTTGGTGCTGTATGTCTTCATATTAGAGTACTGTGCAGTCCCATGTTAGGGTGGTTGCTGAATAGCAAAAGGGTATTGTGATGTGTACACAGAGGTGTATCCGTTGCAGTATCTTTGTGAATCTCCCCCTTACAGTTTCATAGAATTTGTCAGTTTATGCAATAGCACTTATTCAGCAAATCACCAGTCCTGTAGCTGTAACATTTTTCCATTGTCATGGTAGTTGGACATTGAAGACCCAAAAATTGTAATTAATGAAAATGTGAACAATCCAGTAGATGCACATTTTTATAGTTTCATAGTGCTTTGACATCAGATTTAACTTCAGCTCTTCTGCATGAAGTTCTCTCTAGTGTTAAAGGCACCGAAGATGTTAACAAGTTGTTACAGATAACAAAACCACCTTAATCATGAAATTTGAAATGTTGGCTCCTAAGGGGATTCATCTTGAGTTACACTTGAAGTTTGTTTTATGATTTATGTTTGGCATGGTCATATCCTTGCTTTCTTAAATCAAGAGAACAGTCACTGAAAGCTCTCAAGATGCTCTCTCAGCACAACTTAGCATGTATTAATTGGACTCCTCTCTATGTATGCTCATGTCCAGCATAAACTTTGTCCATCTTTATTAACACTTAAATGCCATTCAATACAAATTGTGTCCATTTTAAAACAGAACACTTAAGGGTCATAGTGTAGTCTGGCCAACCTATCAAATCACACAACTAGAGACAAAGTATGACAAAAGTGGAAAGCTGATCCTGACAATCCTGAAAAACACTCCCACTAGAAACAACAGTAAAAGACAGCTAGACTTGGCACAAATAATGCTAATCTGATTATTGTAGGAATCCCTGACTTGCACAAATAAGAAATACCAAACGATTCTGGAACATGGTATAAATTCTAACTACCCAGAAAATCTTTGTCAATAAGTAAAAGATTAACCACATACCTACTAATATCATACGGATGAAGTACAAAATAGTGAACTCACTGCAAACCACACTTATACATTTCAACCACATTCATTTTCCTGTAACACGTCAACCACTAGATAGTTTCCTTGGCTATCCTTGCTTTCACAGTGCCATAGCTAACTTCTACAAAATGTATCCTCCCATAAAACCTCTCCTACATTTAACCTATGACTCACTACTAAATAGGTTCATAGGTTCATAGGTTCATAGGCTCATACTAGGCTATCTGCCCTAGGGCATTTATGAGCCTAGCCAGAGTGTGTTTGGCTTTCGCCACCCATTTTAAATGACTTTTGCTATGCCCTTTTTCGAGGTTAGTATACTGTGCCTCTGTCTAACAGTGACACAGAAGTAATACCCGGGGTAAACCTATTATCTCCCATCCACTCATCAAGATTCCTCTTAAAGAGAGTCAATGAGGGACTCTGCCTAACCTGGACTGGGATTTCATTCCAGAGTGAAGGGTGCCTCTGGGTTATGAATCTGTCCCTCCAGCATGTCCTATTTATTTCAGTGCTGAGGTTCAAGTCTCTCGAGCGCGTAGCTCGATGGGATTTGGATTTTCTGAGGTGCAGCATGTCCATTAATTCCGGGTTGGACATGGCTTTATACGTCAGGTACAGATCGCCTCTGAGCAGGTGGTATGCCACTGAGTAGAGCTGGAGTTTCTTTAACCGGGCAGCATATGGAATCTGTTTGAGTCCTTTGATCCTCTTGGTGAGGAACTTTTGGGGTCTTTCCAGTTGCTGCAGGTGTCTGGTAAGGTACATCCCAAAAGGGGCATTGTACTCAATTATGGACCTGATGAGGGATGAGTAAAGAGGCACGATGACCTCCCCTGATCTAGATGTGAATCCCTTCATGATTAGTTGGGCTATATAAAATGTTTTTCTAACCACTTTGGCCATATGGTTGTCAAATGAGAGATTGCTATCAACTTGGGTCCCCAGGTCCCTAATTACTTCTTCCGTACTTAATGGATTACCACCTATGTGGTAATTTGTGGGCACTTTGTTTTTGCCAAAGGGGATGACTATACACTTTTTGGCATTTAGCTTGAGGCCATGGCTCTAGCACCAGTTGTCTGTTTCTATGAGACCCTTTTGTAGGATGCTTGTGTCGGCTGGAGAGTTGATTATGGCACCCAGTTTGCAATCATCTGCGAACTTGGTCAGCCACAGTCCTTCTGTGTTAGCCTGTACCTCCGAGAAATATATACCGAACAAGAGAGGTCCCAGGACTGAGCCTTGTGGGATGCCACTTGTAACTGGTTTGGAGTCTGACATGGCTCCAGCAATTCCAACCATGTGGGTTCTGTCCTTGATCAGTCACAAACCTTTTAAAGATGGCCAACACTCAAGACAACATCGCCAAGACCTGCCGAGGACTACTGGCCAATTGCTAAGATTTTCTAAAAGTTCCTCTAAATAAAAATACTGAATTTTATCACAGACTGTGACATTCCCACAGACAAACAACATGGCTTCTGTCCTAAATGTAGTATCATCCCTAGCAAATTATGCTCACTAGTACCGTGTCCAATATTTTCAAACACTGAAACCTTGTTTATTACTGTTTATTTATCTAAAAAGAGCATTTAAGTATGTAAAGCATAATGTACTAATATATAAGCTGAAGAAGTACAGTTTTTCTGAGGAAGCTTGCATCTGGCATAATGACTATCTTAATAAGAGAACCGTCACTATAAGCCCCAACTCAAACACTCTCAAACTACTGCTGTGCAACATGGGGTTCCTTCTACTTTTTCACATTTAATCAACAATATCACTTTGAAGCTACCTACTTTAAGTATTATCCTATATGCAGATGGCATTCCCATCACCAGAACCTCTGAAATTAGCAATGAAGTACAACAATCCCTGAAGATTTTAAAGTACTCTGGAATTGGATGACTCTTAATAAACTGACTCTAAATACAAAAACGTCTACAGCAATGTTATTCATCACAAATAAAAAGCTTGGCTCTGCCCCATCACTGCAAATACTTGACCCTTTTCCAAAACCAACTGCCATTCATAACCTAACAAACCTATCTAGTAAGCTAACCAACGGTTAGCTTTTACCAACTGTATTATAACTTCCTTCTTATTTAATTTGTTACCTTCAATGAAGCTTTTTAAGTTTGTACTCAAACTTTCAATGGTTGTACCTTTAGCCTATTGACAAAAATCAAGTTATATCCTTAGAGTTTAAACTAATTTTTATATCTCTAGAGCTATAAAAATTGCTAAAGAAATGTAAATGCCAAGTTGTTCAGCATAAAGTAATCTTTATAGTGGTAGCATTCATTAGATTCTGTGTCTTAAACCAGATTTTGTTAGTCACAAAAACAAAGGATATATTACATAGGCTAGGGTTAAAGTTACTGTTATCACACATTAATAAGCTGAGCCGTCTTACTAGTACAAGCTACTAACCCTGCACCTTTTCCTAACTCTGCACTTTACCTTAGAAAACCTTTCTGCAACACTAGCCTTACACGACATAGGCCGAGACATTAAAACATGCGCAGACAAACTAAAGTCATCATTTTTACTTATCCCTTGCTTTACCCCAATGTACTAACACTGGCACATGCACACACACCCCCACTAACACGAACCCTTTTACCTGTGTCTGCATTCTGAACTGTCAGTCAGATGACCTATTGATATTATGATACTGCTGTTCACACTGTTTGCATTCTGAATTGTGACTATATATGTATGTGTGTGTGTGTGTGTGTGTGTGTGTGTGTGTGTGTGTGTGTGTGTGTGTGTGTGTGTGTGTGTGTGTGTGTGTGAGTGTGTGAGACACCATAGCATTTTTGGGACAGACTATTCTACCAGATGTATAAATATATACATAATATATATTCATACATGGTCGCAATTCAAAAGGTCGAATACTCATTTGACTGAAGCATTTCTGTGGGTACCTAAAAGAGTTGCTGCACAAATGAATAAATGCTCATTTATGTGAATCATTTATGGATGACTTTAGTTTTATATAGTGTAGATAAGTAGGGGTATGCAGAAAAATTAATGTTTGAATGAAAAAGTGGTGGTTGTGAAGATACACTAGATAGAGCAATAGCAGTGATATGTATGTGCAAGTGTTCATGCATAAGGGTCATAGCAAGGAGTCGGAAGGGGACAGAGTTAGTGCTGTGCGTATTTTGTTGTGTGCTTTCTGTATTCTTTTTGTTTTGTGTAGTGGTACTGTTAGGGAAAGGATTTTTAATAATGTAATATGTGCCTCCCCAAACCCTGCTAATTATATATACCAACTATGAGTTCTTAAAACAGTGGGGAAAGGGGAAAATCTGACTACCTCCACTGTTTGGGGTAGGCGTAATGGTTAAGATGTTTACCTCACAGATGCAAAGTGCAGGGTCTGATTCTCACTTTTGAAAAGAAAATTGGCTAGGCTTAAAATGGCCCATAAAGGCAACTAGCCTAATATTTATCTATGAACCTGTGAACTTCACTCAGCATGCTTGCTCTGCTTAAGAAAAAAGGTTGTTTTCTACCTTAAAACAACATGGACATTACATTAGCAGTAGGAAAAAAATATTCCTTCTTAAAGTAACACTACAATATCATAACATAACAGTTTTCCCCAGACTGTTCACAACACTATTTCTGCATATAGATACTGTTTTTCCCATTGTTTACACACATTTACAATGTCCTATTAACATATACTCGGACGGTGCAGTGGTGCAGCGGTTGCATTGTCGCCTCAAAGCAAGAATTTTCCAGTTGGATTCTCAGCTGGAGTGCCTTCTGTGAGGAGTCTGTATGTCCTCCCTGCATTTGTGTGGGTTTCTCCAGGTGCTCCAGTTTCCTCCTACTTTACAAAGACATGTATCTGGAAAGTTTCTCCTCAGGCCTCCACTTAAAATTGGCTTTGTTCCAATTCGGACTTTCCCGGTAAACAAATGTTAAATAAATAAATATAATAAGATATACTGACTCATGTTTTGGAACTAATTCTGTGTGCTTGCTAAACTCATTTTGTGACCCTTCCATTACATCTATTTTAAATTACCTCTGTACTTCCTATGTAGCCTTTCTTCTGGGTGCTGATATTCTGTAAGGCTTTACACTAATGTTTTCCCATGAAATAGTCTTAACACAGTTCTGAATCAGATTTGTTTTGCCTGGCAGTTCTGAAAAACTTCCTCTCTTCCTAACAAAAACTTTTTTTTTTGTTTCTGTGGCATAGGTTGGGTGTCATCTATCTGAACTGCAAACAAAGACGTTAGCTTACTTTTTTCACTATAGTCACTGATCTCTACTTTTAAGCTTACTACAGAGGTTGCACCTTCCCTTCAGTATTTCAGAACATTGATGTGGCATGTTTATTCTGGTCCTCTTCTGCCATTTTGCCTTACCCTACTGTTTATCTCATTTACTTTTTCTACTATACCAAATGAACCCTGCCCTTTAGTCAAACGTGTATTTTCTGCTGGAGACCAAAGGCAACCCTTAGTCTCTAACCTTAAATTCTCTGGCCTTTGTGATTCTATTGTTTACCCTTTGCTGTGTACTTAAATTACCTGTAACTTGACACAATAAGACTAACCTGTCTTCCTGAGACTGACCATAGGAAGTTAATAGGCTATTGGCCCTAAGACCTCTACAAGCCTATCCATGTTATACCCATGTTCCTTTATGGACCAAGATATATAGTCTATGTTTGCATGTGAATCTAAGATTAGCACTGGCTGCCTCTGTCTAAAAGGGATGTAGGTGAAAGTCCCGGTGTAAATTTATGGTTTCCCGTCCAGTTGTCCAGGTTACACTTAGAGTCATTGAAGAGCTCTGTTTCACATGAAAGTTTGTTCCAGAGGAGTGGCAACCTCTGGGAGACATATCTGTCTCTCCAGCATGTCCTGTTAATATCACAGACTAGGTTAAGGTCCCTAGAGTGAATGAATCTTGTCCCATTGGATCTGTAGATGTGCAGCAACTTCATAAAGGCAGGGTCAGAAACTGCTCTGTAGGCCAGACACAAGTTACCTCTAAGCAGTCTATACAATACTGAGTAAAGTGATAGCACCTTCAGTCTTGTCTGTGTAGGTCTTGTGTTGTAGGTTCTGAATTTTCTTGGTGAGAAATCCCTGAGGTCGCTCCAATTGCTGCAGATGTCTGGTGAGGTACATACAGAAGTCAGCATTGTACTCTGTTATTAGTCTGATGAGAGCTGAGTACAGGGGAGTTATAACCTCCTTAGCTTTGGATGCTATAACCTTGTTTATGAGGCGTGCAGTGTAGAAGGCCTTCTTTACTATTGTGGACACCTGATGATCAAAATTAAGGCTGATGTCAACTTGTGTTCCTAAATCTCTCACCACTGGGTTTGAACTTAGGGGGGTATTATTAATGCTGTAATTAGCAGGGGGTTCTCCTTTGCTGAAGAGGATGATAATGCACTTATCTGACATCTTCCCTGGCCATCATTACCATATAGTTTATCTCATTTACTTCTTTTTATTATATCAAATGAACCTTTCCCTTTAGTCAAAAGTCAACTTAAATTACTTGACGTGCCAGGACTACCCTGCCTTCCTGAAACTGATATTTTCCCTGGCCACTTGAAAAGATAGCAGGGATCTTTGGTTGCTGAAATCTTTCAGCTGCACAGTTGGCTATAATAGATATCCTGTCTGCAAACAACAAACAACACTGGTGCACCAGAAGAACGAGCCCAGGAAATAACGTAAAATAGTTTAGTCAACGTTTTCGTCACTTAGACTTCATCAGAATAATAATCTGTTAACACACCAGCATATATACTCTATATCAATCATTAACAAATTTACAAATCAATTAAAGAATTAATTAGTTACCTAATTAGTAAAACATTTAAAAACAATAAAATGTTATATTAATGTACATAACAACACATTTCAAACTCTCAATTTATTGTTGACTTAAAAACATTTAATGTTTACCATATCATTCAGGCCTGGGGGAACATCTGCTCGCAGCCTTAATTGCCACACTGTTTCCTTTCTCTCCACCTTATTTTTCATACTACCACCCCTTAAATCACTTTTAACATGTTCTAAAATTGAGAACATAAATTTTTTGTATGAAGTACATTTCAATGTGTGTCTGTAGAGGGCATTATTAATATCTCTAGTCTTTATAGTATAACAATGTTCTTTTTATATGCTTACTAAGACTTCTAGTGGTCATACCTACATAATAAGCAGAGCAACCAGAACATAAAGCAACATATACTATATTGTTAGTCAGACAACTGTATCTGCCATCTATGCTTATGATTTTGTAATAATGCTCTATATTGATGTAAGGCCCCTCCAAAATATATCTACAGGCACTAGAGCTATAACATTTAAATATCCCATTAATTTTATTCGTGACTGGGGGTAATATTAAACTATCATCACAGTGAAGTATGTTTTTAATAGTTTGGTTCTTCTTATATACAAATTTGGGTGTATCTCCCAGCACTGCGCTCAAATCATTGTTACCTTTAATTATTTTCCAATTATTTTGTATAACAAACTTGATATTTTCACTGTCCACAGACATCTCTATTGCACATCTTGGAAAAATCTCATTAGATTTCTCCACAGAATTTGATTTATTAACTACTAACCCTTTAATCAAAATAGGTGGGCAATCGTTATCTCTTCTTGCCCTAATATTAGAAGCTAATTCGTTTAATAACTTAATAGGATATCCTCTATTAGTAAACAACTTAGTAATAAATTCCATCTCTATACTAAAATCAATTTCATTACTAACCATTCTAGAAGCTCCTATGAACTGGCCCTTCAAAATATTAGTTTTCATGAAATTTGGGTGATTACTTTGGAAATGTAAACAGTTGTTTACATATGTTTTTTCCTATAAATCTTACTAAAAAACTTCATTTCCATAGCATTCCAATTGAATTTAACATCCAGAAAACAAACTCTCTTCCCTATATAACAATGGTAAAATTCAGAAAGCTAAAACTACCATTAATTTCTTCCAAAAAGTAGTTGCTTGACGAAATATCTAAACCTTTAAAAATAAAAAAAAGATCATCAATAAATCTACAATAGAATAAAACTTTGGGAAAAAACTTCAGGGTTGGTAGGACAGCATTTTCCCACCATCCCATAACCAATCCAGCAAAAGCTGGCACTACTGTAGCCTCCATCGCTACTCCTTTTAATTGTTTATAATATTTTTTATTAAAATTAAAACAATTATTTTCCATCAACAACTCTAGCAAACCTAAATATAGTTTAATGCTAGAATCCCTCCAGGTCGTATATTTATACAAAAACTTGCCAACATACTCCACATCTTCAGTTTGAGGAATGGAAGTATATAAGGAAGTAACGTCCACTGTTAACATAATCAATTCATACTTTTCAAGGAGGCTAACAGCGTTTTAAAACAATGTATTCCAGGTTCCAGCTCAAATTCAAAAAACTCCAGGGCGAGATCCAGCAGAACACAGTCGAGACAGAACCGGGGCAGGAGCCATTTCCGAAAAAAGAACTGAATTTGGTTTTGACTTTTTCAGTGAGTTCAGAAATCAAATTGTTTAACATGTCTGACACTGTGTTAACGGACACACAAGAGCATGTTTTAAAATTAGGTTTGAATTATATACCTAGTAAGCGAGCTGGAGTGGCTAACACTTTATTAGAATTGAAAAAAGTACATTAGGAAGCTGAATTTAAGGTATATAATGAAAGTTGTAAATGTTAAAAAAGTGAACAATTTACATAAACCATCTGTATACAATCCTTGCTTGCATTCTACGCTGAAGGTGTTTGACAGCTTTTGTGAGAGGGACATTAGATCTGTTTTAAATAGCAAGTCAAAACAAAAGTATTTCAATTTAACCAATGAAGAAAAAAAAGTTTTTTATGAATTTAGAAATGAGCACGAATTACATTTTATGAAGGAGGATAAAGGGGGTGGGTTGGTTATAAAGCGAATTACAGATTATAATGCAGCTATGGAACGTTTATTAAAGAGTGAAAGTGAATACTGTGAGGTCACTTATAACATCATTGAAAAAAATTATAAATATATATGATTATATGATTATATGATTTTTTAATGAATGGTGATTTGTCTATGGAGTTGTATAACTTTTTATTAGTAGATGAACCTAAAGTGGGTATACTGTTTGGTATACCCAAAATTCATAAAGATATAACCAATCTACCCTTTCGACCGATAGTGTCAGCTTCAGGAAGTTCTGCTGAAGCTATTTCTTTGTTCCTGGATTCTGTTTTAAATCCATTGGTGCAGAGCTTGCCTTCTTTTGTAAAGGATTCTTGGTCCTTTCTTGATATGATAAGAGAATTTTCTAACAATACTGTGTTATCAAACTCTGATTCCCATCAATTGATTATGTTAACAGTCGACGTTACTTCCTTATATACTTCCATTCCTCAAATTGAAGGTGTGGAGTATGTTGGCAAGTTTTTGTATAAATATATGACCTAGAGTGATTCTAGCATTAAACTATATTTAGGTTTGCTAGAGTTGTTGTTGGAAAATAATTATTTTATTTTTAATAAAATATATTATAAACAATTAAATGGAGTAGCAATGGAGGCTACAGTAGCGCCGGCTTTTGCTGTATTGGTTATGGGAATGTGGGAAAAATATGTCTTAGCAACCCTGAAGTTTTTCCCAAAGTTTTATTCTATTGTAGATTTATTGATGATCTTTTTTTTTATTTTTAAAGGTTTAGATATTTCGTCAAGCAACTACTTTTTGGAAGAAATTTATTGTAGTTGTAGCTTTCTGAATTTTACCATTGGTGATATAGGGAAGAGAGTTTGCTTTCTGGATGTTGAATTAAATTGGAATGCTATGAAAATGACGTTTTTTAGTAAGAATTATAGGAAAAAATGTATGTAAACAACTATTTACATTTTCAAAGTAATCACCCAAATTTCATGAAAACTAATATTCCGAAGGGCCAATACATAAGAGCTTCTAGAACGGTTAGTAATGAAATTGATTTTAATATAAAGATGGAATTTATTAGTAAGTTGTTTACTAATAGGGGATATCCTATTAAGTTATTAAATGAAGTAGCTTCTAATATTAGGGCAAGAAGAGATAAAGATTTTCCACCTATTTTGATGAAAGGGTTAGTGGTTAATAAATCAAATTCTGTGGAGAAATCGGGTGAGATTCTTCCAAGATGTGCAATAGAGATGTCTGTGGACAGTGAAAACATCAAGTTTGTTATACAAAATAATTGGAAAATAATTAAAGGTAACAATGATTTGAGTGCAGTGTTGGGAGATACACCCAAATTTGTATATAAGAAGAATCATACTATTAAAAACATACTTCAATGTGATGATACTTTAATATTACCTCCAGTCACGAATAAAATTAATGGGATGTTTAAATGTTATAGCTGTAGTGCCTGTAGATATATTTTGGAGGGGCCTTACATCAATATAGAGCATTATTACAAAATCATAAGCATAGATGGCAGATGCAGTTGTCTGACTAACAATATAGTATATGTTGCTTTATGTTCAGGTTGCTCTGCTTATTATGTAGGTATGACCACTAGAAGTCTTAGTAAGCATATAAAAGAACATTGTTATGCTATAAAGACTAGAGATATTAATAATGCCCTCTACAGACACACATTGAAGTGTACTTCATAGAAAAAAATTATGTTCTCAATTTTAGAACTTGTTAAAAGTGATTTAAGAGGTGGCAGTATGAAAAATAAGGTGGAAAGAAAGGAAACATTGTGGCAATTAAGGCTGGGAGCAGATGTTCCCCCAGGCCTGAATGATATGATAAATATTAAATGTCTTTTAGTCAACAACAAATTGAGAGTTTGAAATGTGTTGTTATGTATATTAATGTAACATTTTATTGTTTTTAAATGTTTTACTAATTAGGTAACTAATTAATTGTTTAACTGATTTGTAAATTTGTTAATGATTGGCATAGAGTATATATGCTGGTGTTTTAACAGAGATTATTATTCTGATGAAGTCTAAGTGACGATAACGTTGAGTAAATTATTTTACGTTATTTCCTGGGCTCATTCTTCTGGTGCACCAGTGTTGTTTGTTGTTTGTGGTATTTTCGCTGGTCTTGGGTTTTTTCTTTGTTCTTAGATATCCTGTCTGCATTGAAGTCTCCTTCTTCATCTTTAGTGTTTACATATACATTATAATGAAATCACACAGCAATGACTGAAAATTGCACTTTAAAACTGTAGGTATGAATCCCAAATTTCATCTTATAAATGCAGGATTTTATTTTCTTAAGAAATGTAAAACATAAAAGGAATGGTTGCTTCATGAAGGACTTCCAAGTTTTCAATATATCTCTTTGTTATTAGCCTGGTGTTTCACTATACAGAATTTCACTGTTGCTGAGATGATGACAATCATAATACAGCAGAGAGTTGATTATCCGAATGTCAATTATCAAAAACAATTATCCAAATGCAGCCTTCCAAAGTTTTCAGGTAGGAAAAATCACAAAGTCTGAATATGTAAACATTATATTTATTCACTTGTGCGTGTTTTTTGAGCCGGTAGCCTGCTCATGTTGAAAAATATTCCTTATTGTCCACTGGAATCACTGAATGGTTGAAAAGTGTATTCCCTGCATGCAGAAAAAAAAAACAAGATTTTAGAAGTTCTTTATCTGGTTCAGTTATGTGTTTGATTATCCGAACTACCCTAGGTCCCCATTAGTTCACATAATCAACTCTCTACTGTACTTGTCCCCTGATCTTCATTCTACAAAGGTAATTTGAAAATACATTGGAACCACTTCCAGACACGCAAAATACAGACCTCTTTTCTAAGCCTAAATGAGAAAACATTGTAAATATTACTGATTTTCTGATTGCTACAAACAACATGAAAAGTGTTAACATGTTCTTTGGACACATATTGCAAAATGCAGATATAGAAATTCTGAAAGTTTCTGTTTTCTGTGGTGCTGTGTGCAAGTTATGCAAGATCACCATACATTGTTATTAAGTATATTTTGTAAATTTCAGGTTTTAAAGGCATTTTCCATATTTCTTTCTAATTAGTAATTTCGGTTTCAGCTATGAAGAATGATGCACAATAATTTGATGAGTTACCTGTAATTTATCATATTATTGTTGATTATGAATATTGCATGAAATCCAGTACATATAAAGAACCCATGAATCCTGTAATGACATCTGAGGGGGTGGGCATGTAACAGGGATGTGTGATGTTTCACCCTACCTCTGCAGCAACTCAGCCATGTCTCCGTCCTATCGACTGTTTGGATTATGCCTCTCAATACTGATGTCCCCAGACTCCTCCCGGAATAGTCACAGGAGATGCACACAAAATTACTCTCCCACCAGATCACTCTGTCAGTCACCTGAGACGCTAACCAAGCCCAGGTTGGCTGGGCCATAGTTAAAACTTTATTCCTGTACTCCACTCATACCTCTCAACCTCTTGGAGAAAGAAATTTGGACAAAGCCATAAATAAAAGTGAGACAAAGGCCCAAAAATAGGGACATTTTTTAAATATTGCTCTTACAAACTTAGAAAGTTAATAGAATAACCGGCTTTGCATTAGCATGAATTTTCTAAAGGATATGAAGTCTGAAACTCAAATGTCTATCATTATTTTCTAACTTCAATATTTAGTGATTTGCCACTAATTTGCCAGAAAAAACACAATTTTATGGAAAATGGAGCAAAATATGAGGCCAAAATCTGGACGTTATGCAAAACTCTGTACAGTTGAGAGTTATGACTCCACTGGAGCAGCTTTAGCTGATTTACTCCATTTTTGGATCTTGAAAGGGGGGCAACCTGGATGTGTTCCTGTGTAAGTTTTTTTTTATAGAAGGGGCAATAAGACCATTTATGGACATACAAGTTGAGGCTGAATTATACAGTGTGGTATAAACAGCTTGCAAAAAGTATTTGGGAAGTTGAATTTTGATAGGATTGTTTTAATAAAAGGGATCAGAACCTTGCAAGATGTTTCCTTACTCTCAAGAGCAAAAACAGCTGGACTAACTGTTGGATTATCTGGATAAAATGTAACTTACTTTAGCATGATGATATTATCCATAATTTACTTGTCATTCATAAAGCTGGAATGAATGTTTGAAATCATACTATTTTTGATAAGAACTAGTCTGTTTATCATAATCACGACCAAGATTTTTAAATCAATACTGATTAACGAGAGGATTTCCAGTATGGTGCTCCTCAGGTAGGCACACAGAGAACACTGCTCATCATAGGATCATATGAAGTTGCTAGGCTATTGGCCCTGAGGCCCTTACAAGCATAGCCAAGAATTTAGCCCATGTTCCAACAAGTCAGCACCCTTTGCCACTGTCCAGCAGGGACATAGATGGAATCCCAGGAGTGTATTTTCTGTTCCCCATCCAGTTATCCAGGTTGCACTTAAAAAGGTATAATGAGGTACTCTGCTTTACATGGAGAGGAAGGCCATGAAGTACTCTGCTTTGATAGAATTTACTTTGACCAGGACTTTTCATATCCAAAAAGGAATTTTCACACCAGCGATAAGGATTTATAAGCAAAGAGGAATTTGGTGGTGGTTATTTTATCCTGTGGTTTTAAGAATATTTCTTCATGGATAAATGAAGTATTTTATGGATCCTAAAGAAGCACGGATAGCCCTTAAAAAGCTAAGACATCACATGACTGCAGCAAAAGCAGAGGAAGGGTTTTTGCATCAAATGGTTGGAGAGGGAGATGTTCCGCATGTACAACAGAATGATAACAAAGTGATGGATCTCTTCACAGTGTTCTACAAACAGCAGAATTTAAAAGAAAACGAAGAAGTTTAAAGGGTACCAGAATGAGAGACGCTCATGGACAATGCTCCTAAAGGAGTGCCTTATTTCCTCGACAACAATCATGCTTGTTTCCTTGGGCCATTGGACTGATTAATTCTTATTTGAGGTTCTAAATGAAAATTCATATAAGTTTGAGATAGGTAAGGTCTAACAAGTAAATGGATATAGGTTAAATCATCATATGCATTTGTGAAACTGGGACAAGGTAATAATGGCAATCCTAGGATTTGATGGATTTGCATCTGGGAGAACTGTTTTGAGGAATGTGGACCTAATGCCAATTTAATAGAAGTGATCAAGTGAGATGGGGGTGGAGGAAAGAAAGGAGAACAGAAAACACTCAATGAAAAATGGATGTAGATGTGTTATATGTTTTGAATAATGTTATTATTTCTTCTAATCTCTTCCCCCTTTTCACTCCTTTCTTATTGCATGTTTTATGATAAGGGGATGATAGATTACCTGCTAAACTGATGTCTGTTAAAAACAAATCTGGTAATGTATTGAAATCTAAGGCACACTGTACAACAAGATCCTTCAGGCAGGATCACTTAGCAGGGGATATTAACTAAACCTATGGAGGGGGGACAGTGTATATAGTTGTTAGGGAGGTTATAAAAATGTGAGAGAGTAATTGGACGGGCAAAAAACGTTAGGTGAAAGGAGGAACAACAAGACTAAGACATGGAAGTGGAAAGACTATATTACAGTGAAAACTAAGATCCAGGCACATCACTGGAAAGACAGTAGGGGTGGCAGACTTGAGGAAAAAGATAGTATATTTGAACGTGAAGAAACAAAATGAACAGGAGGAGCCCGGATGTTAGCACTGCAGAAATGCACCTTTTGCAGGCAGATGTACACTGTGTGTTATAAGAAAATGGTGAGTTATTCACAGAAAGAGAAGAAACAGAGAGGAACTGTCTGGTTAATAGCACGGGGTATGCCCCCCAGTAGAAGAGGAGCTAGAAGACCAGAAGAGGAAATTTGCAGGGACAAAGGATTGGAAGGAAACTATTAAGTTAACCTTAGTTACAGTGTATCTACCACCCAAACCTTTGATCCAGGAACACAAAAGGGATCCTCGCCAGGATAACAGCTTTTCAGGAAGGATGTTGCCTGGTGATAGGAGACTGGAATATTGTCACTGCAAGAAAGGACATTTCAGGAGGGCCAAGAATTACAAAGGTAATAATGGAAGGAAGATTTTTGAGATCTAGTAGGGACTTGGTAGGTTGGAAAGGTATATGGTTAATGGGGAGAAAAAAGGTATAGGAGGATCATATGCTTTCTAGTCCAACAGACGTCAAAGTTGGTCTGGAATATATAGGGGATATGTGAATATGGAATATGTAGATGTGTTATTGTCAGACTGCGCCATTTTTGACAATGGAATTAAACATGGGGATGGTAGTGGTGCTATCTAAACAATGGAGACTATGGGCCTTTTTGTTAGAGAAAGGTGAAACTAGGGATAGAGTATAAGAAGCAGCAGACAAGGCATTAGCCCCAGTACAGGAATGGGACAGTCAAGTGTTGGTTAAATGTGAAAATAAAAGAGATAAAAAGACTTGACACAGGAGTGGTTAGGGCAAAAATACCAAAAACATAGAAGAAGATCAGAAGAAAATATTAAGCAAGTTACAAGATCTACAAAGATGTGGTAGGAATAAATTACAAGAGGAAAAGGAGAAAGAAAGGAAAATAAAACAAACTGCAAGAGTGGAAGGATCAAAAGATATTAGGAAGTTTTTGGGGATAGAGAAAATGTATTTTAGTCATACATTAAAAACTATTACGGTATTAGCAGTTAGAATGAGGCAGCAGAAAGAAGAAAAAGGAATTTTTCAAATACAAAAAAGAAATAGGGGAGAAAGATAGTGAAGTCACTGAAAGGAATTCTAACCTGCATGTGTGGATACTTTGGAAAGCTATATATGGAAGATGGCATATTGCAGGAAGAGGAAGAAGAGGAAGCTAGAGATGCATGGATATACCTGGAGATGCCTAGGTTAAGCAAGGAAGAAGAATGGACTCTGATGAAGCCAATTAGGAGGGAGGATATGGGTAAGGTACAGAATAAGATGGAGAAGGGAAGATACCAGAAAGTGATGTGCTTCCCATTGGGTTTTGGGAGCTGGTAAAAACTAAGGTGCTTCAAATCTGGGAACAACTATTCAAAAAAAATAATGCACAGAGGAAAAAAAACAGACATATGGAAGGAGGTAGTAGTTATAAATAAAGATGGGAAAAATCCTTTGCTGCCTTCCTCATATAGACCCATCTCAATTTTAAACTATGATTATAAATAATTTATGCTTTTCATGTAGGAAGGATTAGATTGTATATTGCCAAGAGAAATACATGCTGACCAAACCAGCTTTGTTGGAGGCAGAATGATAGCAGGGAACATAATGAGGATGTTATGATAATAGAAGATGCCCAGAAGGAGAAGAAAATTAACATTATTGTCATTAGATGCAGTGTAGCCATTTGATAGCATGAGGTGGAAATATCATTTTGATCTGTTAGGGAGATCAGGATTCCCCAGTAGATGGAATCATTATGTTAGAATAGAGTATCCTGAAGTTTGTATAGACAGGGATATGAGCAAAGTTTTTTATGCATTCTTCTCCTATTTCCACTCTACTTTGAGCCATTAGCAACACAGATATGTAACTCCTTGATAGGGGGATATAGGGGGAATGCAACGAAAAAGATAATTACTATGTATGCAGATGACACATTGCTCACTCTAGAGAACGCAAAGGAAGATTTGGAAAAAAACTTTGGAGACTACTAAAATGTTTTGGCAGAAAATCAGGATACAAAATCAGTCAAGAGGAAACTTAAGCATTAGCCATAAATGTGAGCAGGGATAATTTGAAGGGAAAAAATGGGACAAGAAATGTGGAAGATACAAACAATTTATTTGGGAGTATGGTTCAGGAATGGTAGAAGACACAGTAGAATATATCTACCACAATGTGTATGAAAAGCTTTAGGGTCTAATGGGAACATGGAAAGGAATAAAGATAGAATTCGCTAACAGAGTACAGATCCTGCAGCATTTTTGTGTTGCCTCTGCTTCTTTACCTAGGGCAAGTATTTTTGATGCTCCCAAAAGTGATCTACTTGAAGAAAGATAAACAAATGATGAGAGAATATGTATGGGGTGATGAGGGGCCTAGGGTAGTGTCGGAAAGGCTGACCAGAGCAAAAGAGTATGGTGAGCTGGTGTCCCTAGACATAAAGCAATACCTGCAGGGCTCCCAGCCAGCACTGATAATAAGAATGGTGGACATACAATAACAAGCAGATTATAAAGCCATGATATTGAAAAGGAATGAAAGAATATGGAAGGTAGACAACTTAGATGAGGTAATGCTGAAGTCACTAAGCAATGCAAGGAACCCTCCAGTAATGAATGATCTATTGACGATATTTAAAATGCATTGGAAATCAAGGGAGTTAAGAGGGTAGAGGAAGCTGGCTGTTCTCATCGAATGTACAAAAGAGGATAGGGATCAAGGAACAGCTGTGAACAGATAGGTTTCAAGGAACCACACTGAACAGATAGGGATCAAGAAACAGCTGTGAACAGATAGGGATCAAGGAACCACACTGAACAGATAGGGATCAAGGAACAGCTGTGAACAGATAGGGATCAAGGAACAGCTGTGAACAGATAGGGTTCAAGGAACCACACTGAACAGATAGGAATCAAGGAACCACACTGAACAGATAGAGAAGGAAGCTGAAAGCAGTAATATAGTAGCCCCAAGTCCAGGTAGGAGATAGTTTTAAAATGTGGAGGAAAATACAAAAATACTTTTTTCTAGCTAAAGAATTAGAATGAGAATATCAAGGGGTTCAATAAGGTGAAGAAAGATAATTAGAGGTATAGTGAAGAGGCAGAACCACCTGGAAATCTTAAAAGAAATAGGTTAATAGGTTCATAGGTAGATACTAGGCTATCTGCCCGAAGGCATTTATAAGCCCAGCCGGAATGTGTTGACTTTCACCTCCCACTTAGATTAGTTCCCTGTGCCTCTGTCCAGCAGAGCCATTGAAGTGATCCCTGGGGTAAACTTTCTGTTTCCCATCCACTCGTCAAGGTTTCTCTTGAAGAGGGTTAGTGAGGAGCTCTGTCTAATGTAGATTGGAGTCTTGTTCCAGAGCATGGGAAGTCTCTGGGACAGGGATCTATCCCTCCAGCATGTCCTATTTATTGTTGTGGTGAGGTTTAGATCCCTGGAGCGTGTGGCTCGAGGGGATATGGTTTTCTTTAGGTGGAGCATGTCCATCAATTCTGGGTTGGACATGGCCTTGTGTGTCTGGCAGAGATCACCTCTGAGTAGGCAGTATGCAACCGAGTACAGCTGGAGTTTCTTCAGTCAAGCTGCATAGGGCATCTGCTTGAGGCCAGTGATCCTCTTGGTGAGGTACTTCTGTGGTCTTTCCAGTTGTTGCAGGTGTCTTGTAAGGTACATCCCAAATGGGGCATTGTACTCTATGATGGGTCTGATGAGTGATGCGTAGAGGGGCCCAATGACCTCTTTCAATCTGGATGCAAACCCTTTTCTGATTAGGTGGGCCACATAGAATGATTTTCTAACCCCTTTGGCAATGTGATTATCAAAGGAGAGGTTACTATCTACTTGGGTCCCCAGATCCCTTATTATGTCTTCCATATTTAGGGGGCTACCACCTATGTGGTAGTTTGCGGATACTTTGTTTTTTCCAAAGGGGATGACTATTCACTTTTTGGCATTTAGCTTGAGGCCATGGTTTTGACACCAGGTATCTGTCTCAGTGAGACCCTTTTGGAGGATGTCTGTGTCAGCCATAGAGTCAATTTTAGCCCCTAGTTTGCAGTCATCTGCGAACTTGGTCAGCCATAGTCTTCCTGTGCTTGCCTGTACCTCTGAGAAATATATGCCGAACAGGAGGGGTCCTAGGACTGAGCCCTGGGGAACACCACTTGTAAGCAGTTTAGAGTCAGACCTAGCTCACATAACTCTCACCCTGTGGGTTCTGTCCATGAGCCAGTTGGCAACCCATCTCATGACGTAGGGGGTTTATGTTCAGGCTGGTGAGTTTGTCTATAATACCTGAGTGGGGAATGGTGTTGAAGGCCTTTGCGAGGTCTAGGTAGACTGTGTGGACTACCATTCCCTTGTCTATAGCCTTGGTAACTGTCTCAAAGAAGTCCACCATGCTAGAAGACTGGAAGATTGGAAGTAGAAAGAGGTAGGTCAAAAGGTTGTGCATTGGTGAAAAAGTCATTGGGACTAGATCTGTTAAAGCAGAGAATGGTTTGGAAGAAAGAGGTACAGGAACAAATCTCAGCATAAGAACGGGCACAGATCATGCAATTGTTTAAACTAGCTACAAAACTAAGGATTTTTGGAATATTTACAAAGAAATGTCTGCATAAGTATTTTTATACACTGGCAAGAACATTTCCAGATAAGAGAGGATGGAGGTGTGTGCACCATGGCAGAAAGGGAAGCATGACTTCATATCTTTTGGGATTGTCAGAAGTTGATGCTTTCAAGGAACAAATGCAATACATGATAGTATATTTCAAAGACAGGTAAGGACAGATATTTTTAGGCTACAATAATCAAGTGTCTGATGATAAAAAATGATTGGGGCTATACTGTTATTTGGGAAAAAGCTGGTCAAGAACAGTTGGAAAACTCCAGAAGTAGAAGATCAATATTTATTCTTGGTTTGCAAACAGAGAAAAGGAAATCTATGTGGAAGAAGGGTCTAAATGGCATTAGGCTGAATAGAGACAAGGGGAGTAAAGACAGGAAAAGGTAATGAAGGAGGAGAAGGATACTAGGTAAGAATGGAAAGAATAAGCAGAAAGAGGGGAAGACATCTTAAAAGAAAGAGAAGAATCATGAAGAGGGCCAGAAAGATGTCAATAAATAAAAAACAGTGGTGAGACAGACCTTAATGATTTACTTTAAGTAATTTAACACTTCCGCATTCATTTGTAAATAGTTAATAGGAGAAAGTTTTTTGTATGCAAATCTAATGTGGAGCCAAAAGAATAGTCTTGTTCTGGGATTGTACTGGAGGATGAAAGAATACTTGTAGAAATTGAAAAAACTCTATTTGCATGTTATTTTTCCCAGTTATTTTGCTTATTGAGAAGATAGGAAGTATGGAAATTATGTAAGCACTAATGAAGAACTCTGGCCCTGTCCGTGACTGTAAGAGATAAACAACTTTAACAAGTTCACAGCTGCACCATGCATGTACTAAATGCATTGCAGTACAAGTGTGATTTGAAAATAAAAGCTAGCATTTGAGAAAATATTGACTAATGAGAGTAGATAATAACTGTTTTATCAGTAAAGGAGGAATTAAAATTGCTTTAGATTGACTGAGGTAAACGTCTTTTAATCCATGAATATGTAATAATATATATGACTGAACAGTTTGAGAAGAATCTGAAGCGACAGATATAGAAAGTTTTTGTTAAAAGTAGAGTTGCAACCATCAGAGCTTGGAGCTTTGCAAATTTTTAATTTCTTGATTGCAATATCACTTGTCATAACTTAAATACTTTTCCAAGATTACCTAACCGTTTAGAAAGGATATGTTTTGGATTATGTTGATGTAAATATTGAGCAATTCTGTTTGCAGTAATTACTGGGTTATGGGGGGAATACACATTTCACTATATATAGAGTGGAAGACATTTAAAATATATTTAGTAACTGTACATAATTGACTATTTTTTTGAACAGAGTGTGCATTATTGGAGGTATGCTGAAGTTTCAATAGTTTGCATTTATCTTTAGTTTTTCCTATTCAAGATTGCTTTAATGTTTTGCTTTTAAATCAATTTGAAATATCAGTGTTGAAGTATCTGTTTTACATTTCTTCATATTAAATTAGCTTGGGAATTCTGTGCCATGCAGGTCAAACTTCTCTAGATCATTAATACTATATTTTGGGAGGAATAAGAAGCTAGAATGATTAAGGTTCCTCTAAGCTTTACATTGAAAGCTGCCTATCTTACATCAACATGAATGTGTCCATTCATTTTTCAATTTTCAAAATGCACATTATCAGCTTTCCCTGTGAGACTAACCTGTTAGCTGACAGGTTGGTGTTACGTTTCCAAGTAAAATTAGGATATAAGTCTGTAGTGAAATTAATTTCCAATAAAATACAAGAGTGGTCAGAAAAAAATAATCTAGGGAGTGTAATACGGTTAAACACAGAATGATAGGATGAAATGGAAATCAGAAAAAAGGCTAACCTTGCTCACAGTTTGTGGGCTGCTGAATAGTAAGTATAATCAGTGCCCTGGGGATTTTATATTCTGTAAAGTCTGAGTAAGTTAAAGGAGAATATATTAGAGTCTACTATGATGAACTTCAAGCTAAATGATGACATCTACTCACCCTCCAATATGAAGAGATGGTTATTATTCCTTGATAAGAGTTGGAATATCACTAATACAAATGTTATCTTGTCTTGACAGGGTGTGAATAATGAGATAAGTATTAACTGGCTCTGAGTGCAGCAATTCTGCCTGTGTAGTCTGCCTTTAGGGTATCTTACTGTAACAGCAATTTTTCTGGTTAAGGTTTCTTTTTATTATTATAGCAATAGTATAGCTAGCAGTACTCAGACTGGCAACAAACAAGAATGGTATCCTTTTATTTTTTATTTTCTTTTAAAGAAATTCCAGGTGTGAACTGTTCATATATACTACCTACAACATCATATTTGTACATTCATGTAATAAAGTAAATGCCAAAAATGTTTTGTTTTAATGATGTTTGGATACAACTGAGATGTCATGAAGAAATGGTGATCACTAAAATCGTGTTATTTTATTTTTATTGATTTATATATGTATGTGCCGTCTAAACCTTTGGTATATATTTCTTAAGTCAATAGGTCTGTGATGGTGGCTTTATCAAAATGTAAATAATTCAATATGACAGAGTTTGTGGATGCAGAAGAACAATGTTGCAATAGTCTATATTGTATGATGCACTGCAGTGAAGTAGTATCTAATTTTTAAGGAGTTATTGCAGTTACCTATCTTGGACCTACTCCTCATCAAACCTCTAAATGTATACATCCCAATACTAACAGTCAAAACTATAAAGAATAGTAAAACAATGAAAGAGCACCTCTAAAAACATATCCACCTCCCACATTAAATGAAATAAAACTGAGGTAATTACACAAGTATCACCTGTTGTTGCCCAAGATTGTCCGAGTGCTGCCAGCCTAAGCTCCCTCAAGTTCCCTGAAACAGTTCCTTTTGTCTGCATTATGTTAAGGCATTCCATTTCCATAATGTTATGGTTAATTGACTGTTTATCATGTAGGTACTCATAATTAATTATATAATTCTAGCTGGGGAAGGATGATTAGTAGTAATGCGTACATGGGCCTGTCTCAATTTCTAGATAATGCAGTAAGAGAGAGGGAGAAAAAAAGAAGGAAGGAGAACAGAACTCTGGCAGGAAGAAAACAAATTGCAAAACACAGTTATTTATACCAGTATTATTAAATATAATTGTACTTTGAGAATTACATACACCTTAATTAAATTCTAGATGAACTGTTGGGAGGTCAGTGAATGGGTCTGGCATTATGATGCATCGTCTTTTGCATATTTGTTTATCAGAGAGTATAATGTCAGACCAGTAGTACTAGTTACTTCTCTGTGCACCCAGAACATTGTCTACCTTCAGTAATAAGATCTGTATACCCAGGAGATTGTCTTCCTTCAGTAATAAGATCTTTACACCAAGATAATGGATAAACAGAAGCCAGATAAACCTGCATGGGAATGGTCAACTACTGTTCCTTAACTCATTACCTCCGAGTGACGCCTCCAGGTACATCTGCAGCTAACTCCTACTGATGCCTCTAGGTGTCAAATATTGCTTGTTCATATTTGTAACAACAATAATTCCAAAACCACAACTATGTACAAGGTTTTAAAATATTTCATCTTAAAGCTTACACAATGGTAAACTCAACTGCATTAAAATTTGACCTCTGTCTAGTGCAGATAAATAGATATTAACTGTTGCTTTTATGATATTAATTTATATAGATGCAATTTTCACATTTTTCTAAATATCGCAACAACCAAGTAGCACAGACAGGACTCCTTAGCCTCATATGAAAGCTCTCAGCTAGATGAATAAAATGCTGCTAACAGTATGTATATAACTTGAGTGGTTGCTGAGATATTGTATGTCGTTTCCAAAATATTACAAATGTAATAGTCATCGGCTGGGATTCACTAATCCTCTGTGTAAGACTAAAGAAGTCTTACACGGAAACTGCAGCCTAAGAGGAAGATGTCAGTGCACCATGCATATTCATGAGGATGCACTGACTCAACTCTAAGGCTAACACGGAGCATGCATGAGTGCAGGGGATGTGTCGGACTGCCGAGCAGTCCAAAAATCCATACCGCTACAAGTCCCTCAATCGGCAAATGTCAACTGACATGAGCGAGTCCACTCAAATGTGTACATACCCAACACTACACTCCCCCACATTCTAAACCCCTGTACAATTATAAAATGTAAAACTTTCCTTTTTTTTATTATTCCCGATATAGCTACCCGTATTTGCGCGTGTTTGTATGGGTTTGCCCATTGCTTAGCTACAGTTAGCAGTTTAGACATCGAAGAGGATAATAAGAAACTTATATGCAGATTAAGTCAAATAGCAATAGTGTAGTGGTAGAGCCTTCGCACAAAGAGGAGGCCTTCCTGGTTCGAGTCCCACCACTCCCCTTTCTATTTTCTGTAGGAAATCTGTATAGAAACATAATTCCTGACATTTATCTTTTAAATATTAGTAGAAAGCATTGAAATGGCCTATGTAGTAGTGAACGATATTTTATATATATATATATATATATATATATATATATATATATATATAAGAAGGTGAAATGGTTATGCATACTGATGAATGCATAAGTAATGTATCTTAAGCAATGTGAAGCACTGCTAAGCAAAGTTTACCAGCATTAAGCACATTTAAGTATAATTGCTCATAACTTAGCACTGCTTTAACTAGCGCAATGGCTTTGTGCGGAGCTGTGCATCTCTCCAACTAGCACAAACAAAACATGTTTGCATGTAGCTGCGCACCGCACTAACTAGCGCATGAAAAAGAGTGTTGTAACCCATTAATAAAGGTATAATATGTCTTGAATAAGTCTTCTGCATGCACTGTAATATCAAATAAATGAGAGAGCCTCTAGAAAAGTGTGTAATGTAATTAATAAAGGTATAGTTCCTGGAGTGTGTCCGTGTCACTTTCTTCGATATGTTGTTGCACTCTTGCATTATAGAAATATTACTGTTGTATTAAGCACTGTCAACCCACACTTGGGTAGGCCCATATAAAATGGAAGAAGGGAGTGCCAGTAGCTGTTAAGTATATATACAGTCCTCAACAGCTGGTTAATGGCTGGCATGTATAGGTTAATCTGGCACATGAGTAGCTTGTTATTGTGTTCCCCAGAAATGTCAGTGTGCTGCTAGAAATGTAGGGGGCTGTTAAAATATAATTAATAATGTCACCTGAACACATCCAGATATGTAGATATATAAATATAAGTAAAATATATAAATACGTAGCAGTAACATCTGCATCATGGACAGTCTGTATGTCAGATACAGGTCAGGTATATAAAGAACTAGCAAAACCCTTTTCATAATTTAACGGACATTGCCAAGTGTAATAATACATGTAGGAGATATATACCTGCAGTCAGTAGGAATGTAGTATAAACTATAAGTACATATAAGTTGTTAATGGAGGTATCTTTTTACACCCTACTGTATGTGCATAAACAATGCAATTCCACACGTCAATGGGTATGTCTAATCTCAAAACATTTGTTGGGACATATGTCCTATTGGTTCATAAATATCTGCATTTACTTTGATGCATGTGCCCTGTTCACATACCACAATCTTGGTGGCCTGTTGCTACCAATCAATCCTGCATGCTGTTGGAATGTCCACTGTTGTTCTATATACGCATGTGTTATGCTTGCTGTTCAACTGTTGGAACTCTGGTGTGTTGGGTTAATGGGAATACTACTGCATGCTGTTACAACTAATTTGGAATGCTGTTGGCTAACAACCCATATTGCCATTAAATCCTCCTAAACCTAGAACGTATGGGAAGGTCGGTCCCAGTGGACCCACCTGTCCCACCTCAGCTGGCGATGGCACCTGGCACCAACAGGTCCGGTGCCCAGCCCGGGACCTCCTCCTCTGTTGGCCCTGTGCCACCTTTGGGTGGAAGCGCTGCAGGGGATGGGGTTCATCCCCCTGTGCAAGCGTGGTCGGAGGAAGGCCACCTATCACCCTCCGAACGGTCCAGGCTGTGGTGCATAGGGAGATCGAGCGTTCAGTCGCTGATCATCTATGCCAGCTTGAGGAACGTGTGGCCCAACTCACGGGTGAGCCTGCCCTATCTACGCAGCCCCCAACACAGCCACCCTCTGGGCTGTGAGGGTGCAGTGGTGACTACCCATGGGTGGGGATCTCAGTTCCACTGTTGCCATCTGTGGGCTCATGGGCTTGCGATTTCCAAACATCCTTCCCCGTCAATGGCGTTCACCCACCACATGTGTCATATTCTGCCCTTGTATGCATCTTGTTTGTCTTGTCTGTTTACCTCCCCAACTTACCTCCCCATATATACCCACTTCCCCTACCAAACATTCCACTCTCACCTGAAAAAAAAAAAAGGGCAATCTGCTCCCAAAAAACAATTACGCCCCATACATAGCTGCCCATTTTGCACACATGTCCGCTGGGCACATAAACTGATATTTAATTGGCAGTACAACATACTTTGTTGTCCTCACCCCTCTCTCAGGGGTGGAAGGTTTCATATTTCCCTCCAAATTTCTAACATATGCACAGCTGTTGCTGTTAAAGAAATGGGCAGCTATAGACCTTCCCTACACCCATCCTGCACATCCCGAGCTGTTTTCCCCACTGTCTTTCCCTCTTTGTGCCCCTTTTTCACCACTTTCCTATCTCCCCATTTTCTTTTCTTTCAGAGAAATGAGCGCGGGGGTTAGTGGGTGTAAGCACTTTTAAGCAGCAGTTAGCGGGTTTCCGCGAGTGTGCCCTTGTGTGCGCTTAGCTAAGTATTGCTAAGCTTTGCGTAAACCTGTTCAGACCTGCTTACAGCTGCTTAAAAGTGCTTTAGTCACCCTGCATGTGAGGGCCCTTGTTCTGCTCAGCAGCAAAATAAAACACCTCTGTCAGTCTCGAAACCCGGACCTTGGACACACTAGACTGCATGAAGTACCACTACGCCACAGTAGATATACAGCAGGTTGTTGCTGAAATAGATATATCATGCATCAGAATGAGTGAATGTAAAGGAAAGATAGGAATGCCATAACACAAAACCTGTTCTGTGGAACTTTACCAGCAGTTGTTGTGGAATTGCATTACATGACTGTGATAACAGAACCAGCCATTCTAGCAGTAAATAATGTTACAGCAGCACTTTACAACCCCACACAGTATCATTGCAGGACAATCCCCACCCAAATGTACAAAATACTTGTGTGTTCAGGGTCCACCAAGGATGTAGGTAGGCATACTCAGTACTGGAATTGTCCAGTTTTCTTGAGCATCTTGTGCTAATGTCAACAATAAAAAAGCAGAAACTGTGCAGAAGTGAGTACATTAATATTCACAGTATAGCAGTTCACAAACAGTTCATGTGCCAAATGAATACATCTCAATAACTACTTATGTATGACAGCTAATTGTATAAGTAGAAAAGAAACTACATACTCCCACATATCTTGTGTTAGCATTTGTAGAGGTATGTACAATTCTACACTGACAACTGTGCACTGGAAGTGGCAACATTCAGGTCTGAGTACAACATTCAAATCACTGGCTACACCCCTAGCTTCAGATATAAGAAGTATACCAACCTTCTGACTTACACAACGGTGTCCACAGCAAACAAGCATGGGCCCCACTTTGGAAAGCTGAAAGGGCTACGCCTACCTGACTTAGCAATTTATAGCACTGGGTTGCTATGACAGTGAGTACTGCAATCACCACACAGCAGGCTGCATGCAATTACCAAATGGTGGCCACCAATTGGTGCAGAGGCCATCACATGCACATGTGCAGATACCTATAAAAGCAGGCTGTACTTGCTGTCCACACATGCAGTCATTTCAATGCTGTTACGGAGAGAGAGGGAGAGGGAGAGAGACAGACAGAGACAGACAGACAGACACCGACATCTACATCAACATCAACAGCAACAGAAAAAAAAAAAAAAAAAAGACACACGGAACTGAAAATTACAAACACATACAAAGGAAAGGTATGTAACAGATATATATTTACTGGCATGTAATAGATGTTTTTGAAGAGTACTCTACATACTTTGAATCATCCATATGTGGCAGCAGTACGTATCTATGCACAGATGCCCTGTTTACTGCATTTCCTGTGTTGCACTTATTTTAAAATCATTTTTTTCTTATAACTTGCATTTTACCTGCCTCTGACCTAGCACTCAAGTGTGGGGTCATTTATTGCACTGCTCTAACTTGTTGCTACTTGTGTCTCTCTGCTATGTTTAAACAAAAAAAAAATCTTGCTTTTTTCCCACTTTCTGAAATTTAAAAAAAAGTTCAGTTACAGATTTGCTGTTCTGAACTGGTTTGTAAGTTTCTTGGAGGCCATTGCTTGCTTGGGCTAAAGGGAAGTCTCTGTGTTCATCAGTGGCAGTGGTAAACACTGAACAGCCTGCCTGCCCCTGTGGGAGTGGTTACTGCCTAGAAACTGTAGTTTTATTGGCCATTTTGGGTCAATTCCAAACTGCTTGATCCCCCTCTCTTAAAACCCTCTTTTGTGCGTTTTTGCGCATAGCGCAGCATCGGGCAGTGCTGCTTAATCAGGTTTAAATTATTCCCGGCTCCACAAAGTCTGCTCTTCACCTTTTCCCTTAGAACTGTTCCAAATCTCAAAGTAAGCACTCTATTTCCTTCTAAAACCCAGCAGTAGCTAGGATAAGTGTCTTATAAGCAAGCACTAATAAACTAAACACTACACCCTCTTATACTCCCTTTAAGTACTTGGCTCCCTATTGGTCCTTTTGATCAAGTCAAAAAGTAATTCCTTATACTATTCTGGCATGTCCAAAAGTCAGTTTCAGGTTTACTCTCCAGTCCAGCTGGAGAATATGGGAATCTTGAGGCAATGTTACAACTGCCTTATGTACACAGACCACCCTCTCCTCTTCCCAACAAGCTCAAATATATGTGAGAGATGCAACTATATAGCCAAACTGGAGGCTGAGCTCTCTCAACATAGTACTGGCGCGGTCAGTCTGGAGGAGAAGGTAATCACACACACCACAAATCCAGTCTCACATAGACCTATCGCAACAGCAAACCAAACACATAAACACACAAAAACATACTTGGAGGCTCTAAATAAAAATCTGTCCAAGCAACAGAGACCTCCAAAGCAGATATCCAAGCAACTGCTACCCCACAACAATACCCATGTATCACATAGTTCACAAAGTCAGTGTGCCACATAGTCACAGCCCTTAAGGCTAAACAACACACCTAATACACTTGTAATAGGTGACTCTATTGTCAGACACACTGATGTCCCTCTCACGTGGCTGAACAAGGAGAAGGTCACTGTAAGCTGCCTGTCGGGTGCCAGGATCCGCCACATAACACAAGCACACAGGTCACTCCAAAGCAAGTACAAATATGGCTCCATCATTGTCCATGCTGGTGTGAATTACCTGAGATGTACCTCCCTGGATTTCTTGAAAAGAGACATAGAGCAGCTCTTTCATCATGTGGCCCAGGCCGGTATGACCCTGACCTTGAGTAGCATCTTACCCTCACCAAGAATGGTACCACAGTATAAAGACAAAATGATCAATTTCAACAATTGGCTAAAGTATTAGTGTTACTCAAAGGGGATCCAGTGTCTGTCAGCCTGGGATGACATGCTTGACAAGCCACGTTGCTTCGCTAGGGATGGCTTGCCCCTGTCACCCCTGGGTTTCTAATACTGGCCAAGGCTCTTGCCACCCCCATAGTGCCTTTTTTTAGGCAAGGCTCAAAAGACAAACCCATCTCCTTAGACAACACAAGGAAAAAGAAACTAAGGGTAATGCTGCTCAATGGCAGAAGTCTAAACCTCAAGATGCACACACTCGAGGCTCTCCTCAGTATGGAGAATATCGATATCTGTGCAGTAACAGAAACCTGGTTCAAGGCTCCCGGGAGCACCCCAGCACTACCAGGCTATACCTCATACCATGCTTTTCAGCCCCAAAACTTGGACCAAACCACAAGAGGAGGGGGAGTATCCATATTCATTAATGATACCCATACCTCCAGGCTAGTGGCACTGCACGAAGCATCTGAGACCATCCATGTGCAACTAACAGTGGGAAAAACTGCCTTCCAGTTTGTAGCCTGCTACAGTCCACCCTCCCAAACTCAGGAACCCCACTTGGCTTTCCTGAAGACACTGGAGAATATGAAGGTCTCTCCAAACACCATTATATTGGGTGACTTTAACTACCCAAACATAGACTGGGAGCACTACTCAAGCCCCAACACCCTAGCCCAACGGTTCCTAGAATTTATAAACTCAAATGCTATGGAACAACTGGTCATCACTCCCACAAGAGGGGAAAACATATTGGACCTGATCGTCACCAACATGGGGTCTCTATGTTCCATACCAGAGGTATACCCCTCATTGGTAAGAGCTGACCATAAATTAATCACTATGGACATCCATAGCCCGTCCCCACCCCCAGCAAAGGAAACCATGGTCAAAAACTTCTCAAAAGCAAACTTTCCACTTCTCAAAACCGAGGTGGAATCCTTCAAAGCCCCAGGGCCAGTGGAAAATACGGCCCAAACTGCAGAATCCTTTACAAATGCATTCTATGGATACCTACAGGAATGCATGGATTGTGCTATCCCAAATAAAACCAAGACACACTCCTCCAAAGGCAGGAGACCTGTCTGGTGGACCCCAGCCATAAATAAGCTGCACAACAGAAGGAGGAAGCTACTACATGATAGAGCAAAATCCCTGAAAGGGAAGGCAACTCTGATCGGTACTAGCAAGAAACTACAATCCCTCATAAAATCATCTAAGGCTAGCTTCGAAAGAAAAATTGCACAAGACGCTAAAGATAATTACAAGGCTTTCTTTAGTTATGTCAGAAACCTGGGTGGAAACTCCCAGATATGGTCTGAGTTAGTGCAAAATGACAAAAAATACACTGAACCCACAGACATTGCCAACATCCTGGCAGACAGGTTCAGTGCAAACTTCTCCCCCCCCAAATGAGCAAATGACTATCCCAACAGAGTGTAGCCTCCCTGACATCACAGATGCACAGGTGAGAGCTGCCCTCTCCAAAGCAAAAAACACAGCATCAATGGGACCGGGCGGTGTCCTGGGCTGCGTTTTACATGAGCTCCAAGAAGAACTGAACCCTCACTTAAAATCACTGTTCAGTCTCAGCCTTACAACAGGATATGTACCCAAAGAATGGCGTACTGCATCAGTGGTCCCACTCCATAAAGGTGGTGCCAGAACAGACCCCGGAAACTATTGCCCTATAAGCCTAACTAGCCTGGTCTGCAAAGCTATGGAGTGTATCATCATGGAACTCATAAACAAAGATATTGGGAACCTCCAAACACTGGATCCTACCTAATTCGGCTTTGTTAAGGGCAGATATTGCCTCTTGAACCTGGTCAATTTCTTTGAAACAGTCACCAAGGCCATAGACGAAGGGAAGGTAGTCCACACAGCCTATCTTGACCTTGCAAAAGCCTTCGACACAATACCCCACTCGGGCATCACAAATAAGCTCACCAGCTTAAATATCAACCCCTATGTCACAAGATGGGTTGCAAACTGGCTTAGGGATAGAACCCACATGGTCAGAATTGCAGGTGCCATGTCAGACTCTAAACCAATTACAAGTGGCATCCCACAAGGCTCAGTCGTGGGACCTCTCTTGTTCGGTATATATTTCTCTGAGGTACAGGCTAACACAGGAGAACTACAGCTGACAAAGTTTGCAGATGACTGCAAACTGGGGGCCATAATCGACTCACCGACTGACACAAGCATCCTCCAAAAAGGTCTCACAGAGACGGATAACTGGTGCCAGAGCCATGGCCTAAAGCTAAATGCCAAAAAGTGCATAGTCATCCCCTTTTGGAAAAACAAAGTGCCCACAAATTACCACATAGGTGGTAATCCATTAAGTACGGAAGAAGTAATTAGGGATTTGGGACCCAAGTAGATTGCAATCTCTCCTTTGACAATCACATTGCCAAAGTGGTTAGAAAGACATTCTATATAGCTCACCTTATCATGAAGAGGTTCACATCTAGATCAAGAGAGGTCATTGTGCCCCTCTACTCATCACTCATCAGGCCCATAATTGAATACAATGCCCCATTTGGGATGTACCTTACCTGACACCTGCTACAACTAGAAAGACCCCAAAAGTACCTCACCAAGAGGATCAAGGGACTCAAACAGATGCCCTACGCAGTTAGGCTAAAGAAACTCCAGCTCTACTCAGTTGCTTACCGCCTACTCAGAGGCGATCTGTGCCTGATGTATAAAGCCATGTCCAACCCAGAATTAATGGACATGCTCCACCTCAAGAAATCCAAATCCATGAGAACTACACGCTCCAGTGACTTAAATCTCAGCACAGAAATAAATAGAACATGCTGGAGGGAAAGATTCATATCCCAGAGGCTCCCCTCAATCTGGAACAAAATCCCAATCCAAGTCAGACAGAGCCCCTCAATGACCCTCTTCAAGAAGAATCTTGACGTTTGGATAGGAGATCGTAAATTTACCCCTGGGATCTCTTCTGTGTCACTGCTAGACAGAGGCACGGTAAACTACCTTTAAATGGGCTATCTTCTGTGACCTACTATACACAGGCACAGTCAACTAATCTAAGAAGGGTGGTGAAAGCCAAACACACTCTGGCTAGGCTTGTAAATGCCCTAGGGCAGATAGCCTAGTATCAACCTATGAACCTATGAACCTATAACTACTGCCATGGACAAATCAGTGTGTAGCTGTGTGCAGTGGGATATAACTGTGACATATGTAGCTCAGCATTAAATGTCAAACATCTGATCCATGTTATCTGTGTTCTGTACAGTAGTGTGTACAATGGCTGTTTAGCGCATACAGCTATATAAACATGGATGTGACAGAATAACAAATGCATGATAGTCATATTAACGTGTAGCTTAGCATTGGCAACTGCTGTACCAGGCTAGTATGCTAATCTAGCATTTGCAGCTATATATACACCCTCTAATATTACTGTGTGCTCACATGTGACACCTGTTCATGTTGTAGCAAGGCCCAACAAGTCAGCCATGAGGTCCACGGACTTACAACAGTGTGGACCTTGTGTGTGTATGGCACACACATATGGAGAGATCTTTCTGTGTCAGATATATTAGCATCTGTACATGTGCATAGAGCAAGGAACATACTGCAGCTGTTTGTGAAGGGTGGACATATATATGTTGGTGAAGATTGTTATGTGCATATTTCTATGTAGGTTGTAGTGTGTGGCAAACAAGACAGCATACAGTGCTGGTATATGACATGTGGTGGTTAAACGCTGTGGGCATGATTTGTCAGGTTTGCAGTGTTGCAGCCAGTGAGGCCTGCTAAAGCTACATGGGCTGAGAACATCTTCAATGCATTCCGCACAAGACTGTGCAATATTATTACATAACTGTATACCTCACAATCTTTGCATAATTGATATTCCCACCATGAAAGGTGGACCGTATATGTGCCCATATGTATATCTATATGTACACCAATGGATGTTTATATGTATGTGTGTGTGTGTGTGTGTGTGTGTGTGTGTGTGTGTGTGTGTATATATATATATATATATATATATATATATATATATATATATATAGAGAGAGAGAGAGAGAGAGACAGGGTCATAGTTACTGTGACAGATGACTGGTGACAAAGCCATGGACTCAAGCTCAATGTTGAAACTGCATTGACATCCCTTCTGGCAAAAACTCTGTACCCATAAACTACCACATAGGTGGTAGTCTACTTAACACCGAAAGTGTGATAAGAGACCATGGGACACAGGTGGACAGCAGTCTCCCCTGTGATAATCACAGTGCCACATTAGTTATGTAATCTGTCTACATGGCACACCTCATCACATAAGGTGTGTCATCAAGAGAAATATAGGTCAGTGCTCCCCTCTACTCATCACTCATAAAACCCATTATAGAGTACAATGCCCCATTTGGTATGTACCTCACAAGACATCTACAGCAACTGGAAAGGCCACAGACATACCACACAAAGAGTAATACCGGCCTCAAACAGATGCCCTACGCAGACCGTCCAACAAAACCACAACTAGACTGTGTCACATACCGCCTACCCAGAGGTGACCTCTGCCTAACATACAAAGCTATGTCAAACCCAGAGCTGTTGGACATGCTCCACATAAACAGATCACAATCCCTGTGAGCTACATGTTCTAGGGACTTAAACCTTGTCACCTCAATAAACAGAACATGCTGGAGGGATAGATTCCTATCTCAGAGACATCCCATACTCTGGAACAAACCACCTATCAATAGCAAACAAAGCTCCTCATTAGCAGTTGTCATGAATAATCCTGATGATTGGATGGGAGATAGGAAATACACCCCGGGAATCACCTCTGTGGCTCTGCTTGACAGGGGCACGTGAAGTTAAATTACATGTGTGTCAAAGGCCAGGCTAGCATATGGCTAGGCTTCTATAGGCCCTAGGGCCAGTAGCCTATTACCTACTTATGAACCGATACACACCCACATGTACTTGTTGCAATAATTGCTAGTCGAGGTTGACTGAGTGTGATGGGGAATTTGTTGGTGAATGTGTCAAAGTTCTGTATCTGTGTGATAGCTTAGTGGGAAACTGTTTCTGTAATGGTATTTTGTGTCCTAGCTCTGATCCCAGCAAAAGATGTATATGCTATTGTTAGGCAGAAAAAGCAGTATGGCATATGGTCTGACGTAGTCTCTTGGTGTCGACTGGGGTGTGCCATTGTAGGCTAAAGCAGTATATGTATGCTTATTGATTGGTACTGCTGGTGAATCCAAATCCCGTATGAACTGTAGTACTACCTGAAGCTGTAGGCCTAAACAGCACAGTATGGTGTATGTCCACATTGCTTGGAACCACTGTTTTGTGTGTTCCCTGTAGTCCTCACAGATTACATACCTCAGGCATAAGGTTTTGTAAGTACTGACACACAGTACTGTATGGTACACATGTAAAGCTCATCTGGGTTGCCATACCTTTTTGTCTTGTATGTATGTCTAATGTGTGTGTGGGTATGCCTTTAACATGCCCTCGGTCATATGTGTGTCACAGGATATAAGTGCGTATCTAGCAACATGCATAGTCTAGTACAGCAGTATGCCACCTATATTAATGAACGTGCACATATGTTAGGCAGGGGGTTGCCATTAACAACTAGTGTGGTATACTGGTAATACTGTAACTGGACTTTACAATCATTGCAATGGATGACATATTTCTTTATGCATTAGCTTGATATATACCTCCTGTGGCTAGGTGGTGCATTGTGTCACATACAGTGTGCCATGTACTGTTGTATAGTCTTACATACTGGTTTCTCTTTGTTGCTGTGCAGAACATTGTTTGATATATAGAGCATGCCAGGCACTTTCAGGCAGTTGTGGGTTGAGCACTGATATGTGGTATTGAAAGTGTGTATCCTCTGACAGCCAATAGGTTGCTATATATGTCAGTTCAGTGATATCTGTACTTTAGAATGTTAAGTGTGCCACATGACTTGCTCACACATATTGTTTCATTGTCTTCCAGGGTCATGGCTTACCATCGCAACCCTACCTATAGCCTAGCAGAGGATGAACAGATAACAACCAGCCTGGTTCAGCACTACACCCTGCTGTTCTCAAGAACCAGCCAGGACCAGCATGAGCGAACTGCACTGTGGCAAGATGTTTTTCATAGGGTAAATGACATAGGCATGCATAACTGGACCTATGAGCAGGTACGCCATCACTGCAATGATTTACTTAGACATGTCTGGCAGCGTGCGTCTGATATCCGTAGACAACAGCTTGCCACAGGTGGTGGGTTAGCCATCCATCCCCCCCTCACCAGAGTGGAGGAGCTGCTTCTGAGCCTGGTGGCTCCTGGCCAACAACAACAACAGCAAACATGTATCATCATGGAGGCCGGAGCCACCCAGCGAGTTGACACGGAGCGTGCAGGTAACATGGCATATCTGTAGACTACTGTTACCTCTATTGGCAGATCATGCATATGTGAGATGTGTACTGTGTAGTTAGAAGATGTGGAGCCTGGTGTTGTGCAATACTGATAATTTGGAACATAATCTGTACGCCTGTGACTGTCAGCCATTGTACTACTGTAAGATTGCAAACCCACAGTAGCAATGCCACAGTTGTTGCTACTGACAAACTGTCTCATATCCTTGTAGGTCCCTCTGGTGTGACAGCAAGGCAGCAGACCCATGCTGGTGAGTGTGTTCTACATTTAATATTGCAAATTAAATGTGCATGTCATAGGTGAGGTGTAGGCCATGTACACGTAACACACCTACGCATAATGCATGCTGTGCATGTTTGCTGTGAGACTATGCACATATCAGTAATGTGAGTAGCTGCCTCAAACACATGCAATACACAGAGCATCCCACACAATTTTGGCAACACTGTAGTGGACATTGGATAGGCAGAGTCGATACACATGCACACAACATACACAACTTTGTCATATTTTTATTTATTTTTTTTTATTTTTATGTTAGGCAATGCTCCCTATTGGGCACCTTACAAACCCATGTAACAACTGGCTGTGAAATGGTGAATGTAGCCATGGTACTGCAGTTCAGGTACAGCATGCTAGGTGCCGGTCTGCCACACATTAGTAGCCTTGAGTGACCACATGATGCTGCATGATGATGGCTCATGGTACTACACCCCATCCAGTTACAGTAACCATAGTAGTACACATAGCATTCATTGCTATGCACCTCAATGTTGTGTGTGTGCAAACATATGCACCTATACACAATATGCATAGCAATCACCATTTGTACAAAGTGACACATATATGTCTTGTAATGCTATTGAGTGTATTGGTCACATGACACACATTGGGTATGTGTGATGTTTAATGTTGCAGTTGTGTTGTAGCATGCCATGTCATGGCTGGCATTGGCATGTCCACAATATGGCCTACACTCACCATAACCACTGTACGATGGCTATGTTGAGCAATGGTATTCCATCACGTATACATGCACCACTCATCCTGTGTGTATACATAGCATGCATGTGCTAAACCTGTGTCCACAATTATCTGCTAAAGACACAGATGCTCTAATCAGAAATGGATATCTATGTGACACACAGATACACATCCAGCCATGGTATGTATACCTGTGAGTGATGGTGCACAGGACATTGCAGAGCTTTTAATACTTGCACAGCAATGCTGTGCCCATGTACACATTGCGTTCCAGGGTGAGGCCAATCACTGAACAACAACACACATACATCAAAGCCATGTATACTGTTATTAGCAAGGGCTGTCTACACTCGCACTGCATGCTGTTGAGCAACACACGTCCTGCATGCTGACAGGTGTGATATGACTGGCTTGTGATACTGTACCCCACCATCAACCGCTATTGAATATGTTCTGGATTGCAAGTGGTGAGTGCGTGTGTGTGTGTGTGTGTGTGTGTGTGTGTGTGTGTGTGTGTGTGCGTGTGTGTGTGTGTGTCTGCTTTAGTGAGGAGTGTATTTGTGTGCATGTGTACATGTGTGCATGTGTACATGTGTTCATGTGTTCATGTGTGCATGTGTGCATGTGTTCCGACATCATGTACAGGTTGTAAAGTGTGTTTCTTGTCTTCCTCTCACAGGTGCTGAGGTTGGGCTGGTTCACTGCAGCAGAGAACCTGATGTCACTGAGCCAAATAGTGATAATGAGGATAGGTGTGTTGAGGCACAGGCATGTTTGCCAGGGTCTGTTGTTGGGCCACCAATCGACAGTACATAAGTGTCCACCCCATCCATCCACACAGTCATACTGCCAATACATCTATCACCAATGCCCTTAGCTGAGGGACAGTGTACAGTTGGCATTGGCCAGGGCAGTGTGGTATCTATGGCACATGCATCCCGACACAGCAGTCATACCCAGATGTCTGGAAAAGTACCACATAGGCAGATGTCCAGGGGTTCTCGTTGGAGTACTGCTGCTCATCATGCCCCTGGCAGACGTGCCGCAGGTCTTACAACCTCACACATGTTCCAGGCTGTTATGGAGGCACAGGCATGTATGGAACGGTACACCAGACAGGGACTAAGGGCATAGAGGGCACATAACACTGCTTTAATTGACAGTATCCATGACCTAGCAGGTGCCATCCGTAATTACACTGAGTTCACTGATAGACGTTGGGGTGAGACATTAGATGTCCTCTGCAATGTCATGTCCATGTGTCAGGACAGTGCAGGATGGTTGAGACTTCGACATGGATGTATGCCAGCAACATCAGCAGCTGGCAGTCACCATGGATATCCCTCAAGTCACAGTCACTCCAGTAGTGCCAGTACCAGCCCCAGCAATGTTTGGGGTGGGCTGTCCATAGACCATCCTAGAAGACCACATGCATGTGCCTCTGGACAGTCTCAGCAGGGACCTGGGTCCAGTGTACATCTGTCCACCTCTGAGGATAGTACCCAGTCTGGCTTAGTACCTGATACTGTCAGTAGCACACCTGCCAGGCACAGGTACCGTATCCATGGCCAGAGATGGTGATCTGTAAAGTCTGGCAGGTACAGTCTGTGGCTGTCCCACAAATCCCCGTATATGGAAGCCACATGGTGGAACTGTGTGCGTGCAGACACACATACACAGAAACCGGACACCTAGGGCTAAGACATAACCGCACACATTACATCAACATTGGCCCATAGCAGTACTACTGGCCCTCACACACACACACACACACACACACACACACACACACACACACACACACACACACACACACACACACACATACATGTCGATTGTATGGCTCAATGTAGGCCTCTGGCAAACCAACAACACACCCTGTGCATATGATGAAACCTGTGCCACCTCCTGTCATCTGTATCATTGATGCAGGAACAGGCTACCATGGTGCTAATGCACAGGGTGACTTTATAGCAGTATAGCAATGTTAGCATGTTGTCAGCAGTAAAGTGTAATGATATCCTTGAAGGTGTAGCTGAGCAGGCATGATGCATTAAAGCTATGATTGTCAATGTAGTATTGTTTACACCGGTGTTAGTTCCAATAGTGAATTGTCTGCCCATGTGCCAATTGGCTGATGTGTGTAGTATTGGCAGCATGTGTTAGAGAGTGGACAGTACGTGTGGGATGTGTGTAGCACAGATTTGCAGGTGTACAATTGTGAACATGGTGGAGGTGCACTGTCTGCATGTACATGCATAGTGGACAAATGGGCAGGATGACATGCTTGTATTACACAGTCACACTCCATAGTTTTTATTGGTGGCCAGTATGCATTGTACTACTCACATTGTGGAACTTGAGTACACATGTGTGTATGACATGGTTTGATACTCTGCTGTGGGTGATACTGTTACTATCTGTCATTGTTTTGCATTCTGGTAGTATACATAACCTCAACAGCCTGACCATAAACAATCATTAGATGATGTCTTGACAACTGACACACAGATGTAGGACACACAGTAACATTTGGATCCTTCAGGTACTATACTATGCCAGTAACCAGTGGTATTCACCTGCACCCATTCCTGAGACCACTCCTGTTTGGCATATAGCTCTCTTAGGTACAAGCAATCACAGTAGGGATATGTCCGTCCACTTCTGGAAATGCATACTGTGGCCTATAATGCATTCTCCAGATGACACACACATCCTCCACAAGGGTATCATACAGACAGATACCTGTTGTCAAACCCATGCTGCAAAGCTATAAGCCAACTAAAGCATAGTCATCCACCTTTACAAAACATAGTATCCCCACAGTACCACATAGGTAGTAGCCACCAACATGTTGAACAGGTACCGATGTGTACATGCAGACAAGTGTTACATCATCTCTCCTTTGGTAATCACATTTCCAAAGGTATTTTGAAATCCCTCGGTGGATCACATAAGCAAAAAGGGGTCTGCATGCATATCCATAAAGGTTGTTGTACACCTATAATGAATAGCCATCATTGACAGACTTTGCTATGTTTGAACAGGTCTGAAATATACCTCAGCCATAAACCCTCACTCACACTATTCAATAAAAACCGTAATGAGTGTGTGTGACATGGATGGCCAAGGCCAGGGATCACTGCAGTGGCTGGGCTTGTCACAAGCATACAGATGTGACCTAAGGTCTGGAAAGTGGCAGCACACTCTGTCAAAGATGACAGATGTGTTCGTTTAGAAAGCACGGCTCCCACCTATGAAATAATTGAGGTCACATGTATGTATATGTATTTGCCACACAGCTACCTGACGTGCAATGCACATATTGTTGACATACTGATATGTCATACAGAAGTAAAAGCAAAACCCACAACACATTGACCAACAGCGTCACACACATAGAGCACACACACACCAAGTGCTGGATTCAAACCCCTACCTAATTACTGTATGATAATAGAGCAGTACACATTAACACAATGTGCTATACACATTACTGGAAGCTTTCCTTTCCACAGGTATATACATCATCAGACTTGACAAAGATAAGTATACCACTTTTAAGGTGTTTTAGTAGTCTCCAAAAAGGTTGCTCCTCTCAAAGGAGATCACACACAAGTTGGCAAGTGCAGGATTCAAACCCCTACCTAATGACTTTATGATACTAGAGAAGTATGCATTTACACAACACACTATACACATTACTGTGAGTTCTCCTTTCCACAGGTATATTTGTAGGATGGTGACATCATCAGACTAGACAAAGTGGGTTACATTAGGTGGGCTACATAGAAGGAATTTCTAAACACTGTGGCCATGTGATCATCAAAGGAGAGTTTACTATCTCCCTGGGTCCCCAGGGCCATAATTACTTTCTCTGTACATACAGGATTACCACCTATGTGGTAATTTGTGTGCACTTTGTTTTATCCAAAGGGGATGACTATGCATTCTTTGGCATTCTGCTTGAGGGAATTGTTTTGACACCAGGTATCTGTCTCTGTAAGACCCTTCTGGAGGATGTCTGTGTCAGCCGTAGAGTCGATTATGGACCACAGTTAGCAGTCATCTGCAAACCTGTTCAGCCATACTCGTCATGTACTTGCCTGTACCTCTGAGCAGTATCTACTGAACAGGTGGTGTCCCAGGACCAAGACCTGTGGGATGCCATTTGTGACTGGTTTATAGTCGGATATGGCACCCTCAACTCTGAACATGTGTGTTTGATCTGTGAGCCAGTTGCCCACGCATCCTGTGACATAGCTGTTAATGTTCAAGCTGATAAGCTTGTCCATGATGACAGAGTGGGGAATGGTGTTGAAAGTCCTTAGTGAGGTCCAGGTGGGCTGTGTGGATTACTTTCACCTCCATCTATATCCTTGGTAACTGTTTCAAATGAGTCAACTAGGTTTAGGAGGCAGGATCTGCCTTTAGCAAAGCCAAGTTGGGTAGAGTCCAGTGTCTGCAGGTCCCCAACGTCTCTGTTTATGGGTTCCATGATAATTTGCTCCATAGCTTTGCAGACCAGGCTGAGTAGACCTAGAGGGCAATGGTTTCCAGGTTCTGTTTTGGCACCCCCTTTGTGGAGCTGGATGACTGTTGATGTATGCCATTCTTTGGGTACATAGCCTGTGGTAAGGTTGAGTCTGGACAGTGAATGTAGGTGAGGGTGTAGTTCCTTTTGGGGCTGGTGTAAGACGCAGCCTGGAACACCATCCTGTCCCATTGATGCTGTATTCTTAGCTTAGGAGAGGGCTGTCTTTACCTGCATGTCCATGAATTCTGGGGCTCTTCATTCTTCTGGGATGGACACAGGCCCTTTTGGGGGTGACAGCGGTGGAGTTTGCATGGAACCTGTCCCCCAGGATGTGGGCAATGTAAGTTGGTTCAGTGTATTTCTTGCCATTTGTCAGTAGCTGACAGCATATTTGGAAGTTGTCACCTAAATGTTTGGTATAGCTAATGAAGGATTTGTGGTTGTTATTCTTACATTCCTTGGCAATTTGTCTTTAGAAACTGGCCTTGGATTATTTTATGAGCGATCATTGTGTCTTCCTAATAATGATCAGTAATGCCTTTCTTTTTGTGAAGTTTGCTCTATCATGTGTTCGTTTCCTCCTTCTGTTGTATAGCTTTTTTTATGGGTGATGACCACCAGATTGGTTTCTTATTTTTGGAGGAGTGCACCTTGGTTTTATTTGGCATGTCTTGATCCCTGCATCCCTGTAGATGCTCATAGAATGCACTTGTAAATGATTTGGCAGATTGTATAGCATTATCCTATAGCAAGGGGGCTTTGGAACTTTCTCTTTGGTCTTGGGAAGTGTGCAGTTTGCTTTTGAAAATGTCTTCACAGTGGTTTCCTTGACTTGGGGGGGGGTGTGAATGTCCAGTGTGATTACTTTATGATCTGATATTACCAGCGAGGGGTTTATCTCTGTCGTGGAACACTGGTACCCCATGTTGGTGATGATCAGGTCCAGTATGTTGTCACCTCTAGTGGGCGTGGTGACCCGTTGTTCCAGGGCATTTGAGTTTTTAAACTCTAGGAAACATTGGGCAAAGGACGTTGTGCACAAGTAATTCTCCCACTCAATGTTTGGGTAGTCATAATCTCCTCATATAATGGTGCTTGATAGGACATTTATATTTTCCACTGTTCTCAGGAATACTGAGTGAGGTTACTAAGACAAGGTAGGTGATCTGTAGCAGGCTACAATCTGATAAGCAGCTTTGCCCAATGTTAGTTGCACTTGATGGTCTCCAAGGCCTCATGCTGTGCCACTAACCTGAAGGTGTGGGTATCCATAAGGTGAATGGATACACCCCTTATTTTTGTATTTCACTCGGGGTTTTGGGGCCGAAGATCAGAGGAATTGTGAGTGTTTTACGTGGAGCATGTCCAACAGCTCTGTGTTTGACATAGCTTTGTATGTTAGGCAGAGATCACCTCTGAGTAGGTGATATGTGAGAGAGTACAGCTGGAGCATTTTGAGATGGTCTGTGTACGGCATGTATTTCAGGCCACTAATGCTCTTTGTGAGGTGTTGCAGGAGGCTTTCCAGTTGTTGTACATGTCTTGTGAGGTACATAGCAAAAGGGGCATTGTACTCCATTATGGATCTAGTGAGTGATGAGTAGAGGGGAACAATGTCCTCTTCTATTCTGCATGAGACACCTTTTGTGATGAGGTGTGCCACATAGAAGGATTTCCTGACTACTGTGGGGATGTGATTATCACAGGTGTGTCCACTGTCCACCTGTGACCCAAGGTCTCTTATCACACTTTCAGTGTTAAGTATACTACAGCCTATGTTATAGTTCATGGCTACAGAGTTTTTACCAAAGGGGATGACAATGCACTTTTTGGCATTGAGTTGAGCACATGGCTTTGACACCAGCCATCTGTCTCAGTGAGGCCCTTTTGTAGGATGTCCACATCTTTAGTATTTACAATTATGGCTCCTAGTTTGCAGTCATCTGGAAACTTCATTAGCCACAGACCTTCCATGTTAAAGTTTACTTCAGGGAAGTAGATACAAAACAGGACAGGACCCAGGACTGGGCCCTGTGGTACTGCACTCGTCACTGGTCCAAAGTCATACTTGGAGTCTGCTACTTTCACAGTGTGTGTTCTGTCAGTAAGCCAGTTGGCAACCCATCTTGTGACATAGCAATTTATACCTAGTTTAGTGGGTTTATCTATAACTCCAGAGTGTGGGATGGTGTTGAAAGCTGTACGAAACACCTTACCTTTGTCTACGGTTCTGGTGATTGCTTCAATGTCATCTATCAGGTTTAGGAGACATGATCTGCATTTTACAAACCCAACATGGTTGTGGTCCAGAGTTTGGAGATTATCAATGTCTTTTTTTATAAGTTGTATGATGATCCATTCCATGGCCTTGCAGATCAGGCTCATCAGGCTAATGGGGCACTAGTTCCTGGGGTCCGTGGTGTCTCCACCCTTGTGTAGTCAGATAACCGTTGCTGTGCACCATTCAGCAGGCACAAAGCCTGAGGTGAGGCTATGACTGAACATGGTATGTGTGTGGTGCCTGTTCGTTCTGTAGTTTGTGTAGAACACAGCCTGGGAAGTTATCTGGTCCCATGGATGCTGTGATACTGGCTTTGGAGAGTGTTTTTTTACCTGTGCAGCCGTGATGACAGCAACTTTGCAGTCTTCCATTATAGAGATGTGCTCTTTCATGGGTGAGAGGGGGGTAAGGTTAACACTGATCCTATCTGCCAGGATGTTGGCAATATCAGTTGGGTCTGTATATTTAGTGCCATTGAGCTGTAACTCAGAGCAGATCTGAGTGTTGCCATGACATGGACCTGTATGTTGGGCAGAGATCTCCTGAGTAGACAGTATGCAACAGAGTACAGATTGAGTTAAATTCAGTCTTGTTGCATGGGCAACTGTTTGAGGCCAGTAATCCTCCTGTTGAGGTACTTCATTGGTCTTTCCAGCTGCTGAAGGTGCCCAGTGAGATTCATCGCAGGTGTGTTGTGGTACTCTCTGATGGGTCTGATGACTGATGAGTAGAGGGAACCTCCTTTGACCTACATGCAAAGACCTTGGCAGTTTGTGGGAACACATAGCATGATTTTCTGACCACTTTGTGAATGTGTTTCTGGAAGTACAGATGACTATCCACATTTGTCCATAGATCCCTTATTATCACCTCCATATTTAGGGTGTTGGCACCTATGTGGTATTTGTATGACTGTAGCTCGAGAACATATTTTGACACCACATCTGTCTGACTGAGAACCTTTTTAAGGATGTCTCTGTTGTCCCAAACATCGATTATGACAACATTTTGGCAGTCATCCACAAACTTTGCTAAACATAGCCCTCGTGTGTTTGACTGTATTTCTGAAAAGTATACACCAGACAGGAGGGGTCCCAGGACTGAGCCATGGGGGACAGCAGTTGTTACCAGCTTATACAGGAGACCACAATTCTTACCTTGTGTGATCTATCTGCACCCCAGTTGGCAATCCATCAGATGACAGACATATTTATGCACAGGTTGTTGATTTTGTGGATACAACATGTGTCTGGGATGTTGGGAAAGGGCTTTTCAAGGTCTATGTGGGACGTGTGTAGCTCATTTCATTGATGTATGTCCTGGGTGACTGCCTTGTAAACAATCTAGCAGGCTTGGGAACCATGATCTGCCCATGACCAAACCGTAATTGGTAGGGTTGAGTGTTTGTAGGCTCCCAATAGCTCTGTTTATGAGTTCCATCATGATGGACTCCATGGCGTTGCAGATCAGGCTTAATAGGCTTATAAGACAATAGCTCCAATGTTCTGATGTGCACCAGCACTTGGGGAGTGTGTCAAATGTTGCTGTAGCACATTCAACAGTTTCATATCCTGTACAGAAGGTGAGTCTCAACAGACTGCTCAGGTGCAGGCTCTGTTTGTTTTGGAGTTCACTTATGACACAGCTAGGGAAACAATGTAATCCCATGCACACCGTGTTTTCAGGTTTGGAAGGAGCTGTTTGCCAATTCTATATGTGATATCTGTGCTTTCACAGTCTCCAGGTATGATGATAGGGCCTTTTGTCAGTGAGAGGGTGGTATGTATGTATGGGCCTGTCTGACAGGATGTTGGCAATGTCAGTCATCTACAGTTTGCACTGACTCAGGACATATATGAGTGTACATTGCTATTTATGACATAGCAGAAGGAAGCATCATGGTTCTCTATGGACGCCTTCACAGATTCTTTTGCTAGAACATGGATTGGATAATATTTGGAGTGCACATTGTTTGTTGATGATACTGATTGCAGGTTTATTAATCTTCTTTGCTTTTTCACTTTCTGTGAACAACTTAAGTACTTGTGGTACATAGTTTGATTATGACAAGGTTCCAATATATTATATGTGTCTGTTTTCATATAACTGTGTGCACAAGGCAGGATTGGTGAATAGTAACAGGTTCCTGGGGTGAAACATGCAACTGCCAGATATGTGTGGCCCACTGCTGTACTCAGACATGGCCTAAGTGTGTGAGCATGCCCAGTATGACCTTTCAGTGTGTTGCTGAATGAAATCCACTACATTTGTTGAAGTGTGGTGTGTGAGCATGCCCTGTATACACATTTATACTATATGTTTGTGGAAAATCAAGTTGTATTTTTACTGCAGGGCTCACCGTTGTGTCATAACTCAACAGGGATCTTGCTGTGCCTGCAGGGCTTCCATGAGATACTTTGCATAGACTTATCAACATTTCTATATACAGGGGGGACAGCTATTCTTTGTACATTTCTACCCGGGGGCAAACCTGATTGTTACTGTGGGTGTACATAGGATGAGGGGTTCACCTGACACTTATTCACATTTGCTAGGCCTGCACTGCTATGTAAGGTACACCATTTCAGTCTGTACTGTTGCCTATCGTACTGGCTTGAGGCATACTACTGTACCATGGGTCTTAACATCCGATGTCACATATATTAGATTGCGGCTTCATAGCCTACCCAACCCACATCACACCACCTGGCCTGCTGTTCTCTGTCTTCATAGGCCTGTGGGGGAGGTTACCCATATGCCTCTTTAGGGTCATGATACAGCATTTCTTTGTGTTTGCATTAGTGTACAATTGTCCTGCTGTGTCTGTGCCAGTATTATGCTGTCATGGCTTAGTGGTTCAGTAGTGTAACTATAGTGCACAGTATCCTGGGTTTGAGCCCTGTCACTGCTTTTTATTTTCATGTTGGTCAGACCAGACTGCTTAAGGAACAGTACAGCAAATATGATGATGTTTACCTGACTTTGCTCAACTTTGCCTGACCTTGCCCAACATTGCTTAACGTTGCCCGACGTTGCGCTAGTTAGCACGGGCAATTTTGTTTACATATACAAAATAGTGGTAAAAGCTACTTAGCACTGCTTTATATTGCTTAAAACATGACAATCATGCCTCAGGTGGTGCTGCAGGGCTGCCTATGTTGGATACACATAGTACACTCCCTATACATGTTTGAAAACAGGTAGTGTCAAGTTAGGCATCCCTTTTATTTTATGTGCGAGTCAGAGAGAGGTATCATTTCCAGGGTTCCTACTGAGCCAGTGTATGTGCTATGCGATGCCTCTTTGCCAAGGCCAAGGCATACTGGGCATGCCTCCTTCTGCCTACTGGGGCAGGCTCAGGTTGTTCCTCCTCCAAGTCACGCTGTGCCTGTGATGGCCTTGGCAATGGTGGGGGGCTGTTTAGCCCTGCCCCATGCTGTTCCTGCTGCAGCTGTTTGCGCAGGATCATATTGTGTAGCATGGCACATACCATGACAATTTGGGTACTTGTAGTTGATGAGTACTGCAAGGCTCTACCAGATGTGTCCAGGCAACGGAACCGTGACTTGAGCATCCCAAACACACGCTTGATTACATGTTGTGTTTGTGAGTGTGCCTCATTATGGAGTTCTTGTTCAGGTGTGTGTGCATTTCTGATGGGTGTCATCAGCCACGGCTCTAGTGCGTATCCAGCATCTCCCACTAGGTGACCATCAGGGATGTCCCCATTGGCAAATGTCTGGTACAGCTGCGTCAGATGCCACATATGGGAATCGTGGTAGCTTCCAGGGCAGCCAGCACACACATTCAGTATTATGCCCTGGGCATCGCACATGACCTGGCAGTTGATGGAGGGGAAGCCCTTGCGGTTGATGTAGGCCCTACCCCGCTCACCGGCTGGTGCTTTGATGTGTATGTGCGTGCAGTCTATTGCACCCACTACCTAATAGGAATTCCGCTATTTGCTGGAAGAGACACATATTGCTGACCAATGCCACACGGGAATTGGAGAAATATACATGATCACCGACATGTGCTGACATGGCATTCAGGAACTGGTGCAGTACCCTGGATGCTGATGCCTGTGAAATCCCCATCATATCACCAGTTGGTCTCTGGAAGGTACCTGTTGCTAGTATTCTTAGGCCAACATATACCTTGGTTTCCACTGGGATGGGTTCCCCTCTGTTGGTTCTGTGTGTGAGGTGTGGCCTGCACAGCTCAACAATTTGCTGCAGGAGGTCTCTGTCCACTCTATAGTACTCTATTATCTCCAGGTCATGTAGCCCCTGGTAGGTTACCCTGGGTCTGTACACTCTTCTCCATCTCCTCACTGTGGGTTGCTCAGCAGCATTCGCAGTGGCACCACCCTCAGCATCTTGCACATGTTGCCTTATAATAGCAATGGCAGCCCCTAACATTTTTTTGTCTGAGTTAAGCTTTTTAAGTTTTCACTCTCTTTGTATACTGCAGTGTTTCTGAGAAAAACATGGGGGAATGTTGTTTGCAGAGTTTTAAGTGCTGGGCTGGGCTAGGCTAGTGTACTGCCTGTGCAATTAGCTGATTCTGATTGCTTTCACGTGGCAGCTCTGCTAGTTCTCCTTGGTTAACTTCCTACTACTTCTTTTCCTTCTTTTTCCCTTTCTGTTTCCACAGGAGGCAGCACAGCACAAACAAGCGTAAACAAGCGCACATGAGTGCACACGCGCGCACACAGGCTTACACAGGCTTAGGTGGATGCACATGCGTGCACACAGGCTTACACAGGCTTAGGCAGGTGCACACACGCGCACATAGGCTTAGACAGGTTTATAGATGCACACACGCGTGCACATGGTGCAAGCACGTTTGCAAGAAAATTCAGTGAAATTCACGGCATACACCTTCGGTTTCTGGGTTTCAGTTAAGACAACTGTAGACATGCCTCTTCCAATCCTGAGTAACTCACAGCAAACACAAGCCACTCTGCTCCAATGAGCTTATAGTCTTTCATACATACCCCCTCATGATGTCACCTATCTTCTACTCTACTACTCCCCTATTCCTACACTTACACTCTAGGGACATGGCTCACATGCCAGGGAAAATTGGGATTCACTATCCTTATCCTCATTTGCATAGGATTGCCTACTAATGCCTGGTTACATCTCTCGAACTGAGCTTCCCCCCTTAGCAACCACTAATCAGTAGCCATGTTGTCTTCAGCCTGCCATTCACCTGCATGTCAGAAGAATATTTTTAATAAGAATGCCTATTTTTGGCTTTTTTTCCTGGTTTTTAAAGCGCCGCACATTAGCGCGGCGCTGCGCTACGCTTAAACATCGGAGATCGGGGGAAAAGATTGATTTTTATTAATTTTCAACAGATCAAAATGCCACTGGCCTTATATTTGGCCATTGGCATGCTTCCTCAACTGGATGCATCCTTTATTTGGAGCTGTCATAGCTCCGTTTTGCTATTTGCAGAACGGTACTCCGTTACCAACGGAGTACATTTCTGCAAATAACTCTACTCTTCCACGGACAGGTTAGTGTTTCCTGGATCACAAAATTACCTCATTTGCATAGCTTTCAGCAGCAAATGAGGTAATTTGCATAACATAACACTGTTCATGCAAGAGTAGTTTTAGGAGCTCTCATGCACGCCCCTGCCGGCTGTTGCTGGATCGCTTGGCCGACATATTGGCTGTCTGCTGGCTTACACTACTCTTAGACTCTGTGCAAGCCTTCGTGAATCTGGCCCATTGTGTTTGCTGTGAGTTATAAAATTTGGTTTAAGACCACCTAGAACCTAAAGAATACTACCACTATAAAAAGTTTGTGCTGAAGAGTTTGACATTTATACTTATTTCGTAACCCCTATGGCTCCAGAAATATGAACATTTGTTTGAAATGTGAGGATATCATTTGATTCCATCAAAAGGCTTAGGCTCCGCCCATTGGAAGTTACAATGCAAACTTCCTGAGCTGCATTGGAGTGAATGAGTTAATTCAGCACATTCTGATGTTTTTGAAAAAAAAATGCATTTTCTGTGCTGGCTGAGATGCAATAAATGAAGGGAATTCAGAAGATAATAAGTACTAAGACCTGTACACCCAGAACACTCTCTTCCTTCAGTAATAAGATCTCTGCACCCACAACATTCTTTTCCTTCAGTAATAAGACCTGTACACCCACAACATTCTCTTCCTTCAGTAGTAAGATGTATACCCAGAACATTATCTCCCTTCAGTAATAAGATCTTTACACCAAGAACATTCTCTTCCTTCAGTAATAAAATCTGTACACCCACAACATTATCTTCCTTCAGTAATAAGACCTGTATACAAACGACCTGAATTTTCCAATCTAATTTGGCAATAGAGGAATTGTAGTTGATATGTAGCACCACCAGCCAATAATGGATAAGGAGAAGACAGATAAACCTGTTTGGGACAGATAAACTACTGTTCTTAATTCAGCACATTCTGATGTTTGTAAAAAAATGCATTTTCTATGCTGGCTGAAGTAGAATAAATGAAGGCAGGCACAGTGACACAATACATGATAGTAAACATTTAATGGATAAAGGAGACTTTAATATATGTCGTGTGTGCCTTATACCCAACACTGAGAGGGAACATTTCTCAATGGGTTGTAATAATAAATGTCCTTCACATGATCACTGTTGCAGTATTGTGGACATATGGGAGTATCCTGCCAAGGATACAATAGTTCCGGTCAGTACACCATATGTCTGCCTCATGATCCAGACATGAGAGAGCATGCTGGTGCATAAGGGATGAACAGGTGCAAAGTTCCTCAGAACATTCGTGATACCAGCCTGAATAGAGAGACTACATCTATCACTTTGGTCTGTCTGCCATATGACCTGTCCCAGTTTCTACTGTGAGTGGACAGGTAGGTATACCCATTGTGGACCCTTTCTGTTTCCCTTAGCATTTGACTAAAGAAGTTATTTCATGTCAGTTAAAAGGGGTAAACGTAACTGTGGGAGGCAGATACCATATAAAACAAATATTATTTTGTCTGCATCCTAACCACTACTTTACAGAGCATTCAGTGTGTAAGTCTTTTGACCTTATAACCATAAAGAGCCAGTTAGCATCTCTCAAAATTTAACTATAAAATTCAGAGAGTAAAAGAACTTGTTTGAGTTAAGATGGATTCTGCATCTTCCCAGATGGATGTACTTTATTTCTGCATAGCAAACTTAAGTGGATGAAGCCTTAGGAAGTATCAGCTGTCTGCTTATACCTGGACATTTTTGCTGCGGTGGTTGATGGGCCCACTGATCATCCAGTTTCATTTGCTACTCCCATTGTCATGACCCTGTTGGAGGCCTTCCTCTCCTTGTTTTTACCTTCACAAGAGATTCAGAGATATTTCTTCTGAAGCTGAAGACCCTCAGTCTGAGTTGGAATCTCTTGTTTATTCCTTCCAGAGCCATTCATCAGTGAGTTTTGAATCAGAGGACTAGCATTTCCTTTCCACTAATTCCCCCTAATGAGAACTCTGTTTTGGTGACACAGATTTGAAAATGATGTATAATTTTCAGTGGGAATGTACGTAAGTGTTAGATGAACAAAAGAGATACTATGACTTACTGTATATGGCTATTTCTAAGCCTTCTTCAATATCCTCATGCTAGAAACCTTGCAAGATACCTTTTCTTCAGCTTGCTTAAGCCTTAAGTCCTAACCTCCAGCATACATCCAGTTTGTAGTGGCAGTAAGGCACAGACATATGCCAAAACCATTCTAGTCCATGGACATTGATAACTGGGAAAATTGGGGCATGGGTGATTAGGCCTAACAAAGCTCTAGGCCCATTAGCTTAGCAGCCTTCAAAAAACTTGATAGGTTTTAAAAAGTTCTAGACACACACAAGTTCCTATATGAAAATCCTTCTTCACATCCATCTGCAGTATCCATTAAATCTGACAAACCTACTAAATGTTTTCCATTCTCAAATGCTAAACCTAAGAATAAGGACAGTAAAGCTCTGGACAGTTACAGGTAGAAGGTGTACATCTCTATTGCAATTTCCCTTTTAGCTATTAACTACTACACCAATATGATTAGATGTTATTTTTTCTATTTTGGATGATCTTAACAAGTTAAATTCAGATCTGCCTGAATTAGACAATAAATCTTTTATCTTGTCCCTCCTAAATTCTGCTACTTGTGAAGCTGGACATTTTATTAAATGCAGTTACAATGCAGAAGATGCATCTTCTAGAGCTCTTGATTAAGGTTACAGTCTTTGCCTGCAGATGTCAAGCTCAAGATATTGGATATACCTTTGGACAGGAGAAATCTTTTTTCAGCAGCAACTGAAATATCTAAAATATCCAAAAACCTGCAAAAAGCAGATTTTTCTATCATTTGTCACATAGTTTCAAATATACTATCCATCCAAAGCTGGACCATTTTTTCACAAAGGCCCGAATTCCCAACACAAAGGAAAAACAATTCTCTACAAGGAAGTAACAAGAAAAGTCCAGATTAGATTGCAAAGGACCAAAAGGTTCCTTTCCTGAAAAATCAGTGAGCCTGTGATTGTCAGTTACATCCCAATCCCTTTGTATTGTTTCAAATAAGCTCTCTCAGTCCCTACCAGTATGGAGACTGTTACCTTTAGAACAATGGGTTCTCAATAGCATATCATAAGGCTACCAACTAGCCTAATTTCTGCCTCAAAACCATTTTGGAATTTCTCATGTGCCCCCAAATCAGGAATACTTGATTTTGTCAATACTGCAGGAATTGTTTCATCAAAAACCATAGCATCAGCTGTTATTTGTCAAGAGAGAAAAATGCTCCATTTAAGAATATTACTGGTTTCAAGAAAGGAGGGCACCAAGAGGCCCATTCTGGATTTATCAATTCTCAACAGTTTCTTTTCTGTGTCAAAATTCAAGATGGTGTCTCTGAAAATTCTTCTTCTAATGATACTTCCAGAAGTTTTGCTGGTCACCATGGACCTCAAGGATGCCTATCTTTATGTCCCTCAAGGATGCCTATCTTTATGTCCCTCAAGGATGCCTATCTTTATGTCCCTCTTCAATCAGATCTCAGAAACTTCCTAATATTTTGTGCATTTCTGCTTTGCCCTTTGGTCTTTCTATAGTTCCATGGATACTTACAAAAATGCCAAGCCCCTTTGATAGTGTTCTTCAGGGTTCACAGTATCCATATATTGCATTAACTAGATGATTTTCTTTTTCAGGCCTCTTCAAAAGACAAGCTTCTTTATGATTTTAAGTTCATAATCTTTTACTCCACCTGGGTTTTTCCATAAACTTGAAAAAACATTTGTTCTTCTTCCCTCACAGGATTTGTTTATGTTAAGTTACCACCTTAACACAGTCTCCATGCATACCTCTCAGCTGTCCAGATTTTCACAGACTGTCCAGATTTTTGGTTCATATGTTTGGTCTGCTCCTCATAAAATGTGTGGTTTTCTGGCAAATTATTGAGATAATCTGAGGACTGAAGTCACTAAATAATGACATACATTTCAGTGTCAGACATCAAATCCTTCAGAAAAATGTATGTTAAAACAAACCATGTTACTCTAGCAACTCTCTAAGTTTATAAGGGCAATATTTAAAATACGTCTTAATGTTGGGCCTTTGCTCCCCCGTTTTGTTGGGCTTTGTCCAGATTATTGCACTAAGAGGTTGAGAGGTATGTCTCCATGTTGGCATTTCTTCCTCAAGACAAAATGCAGTTTCTCATTTCATATTTCCAGTCTCTCCTTCACCTAGAATTGATCATTGCAAGAGAGATTTTGAGAGCTTTAAGGTGCATAGCTTCAGCCATACCAATTATACTTTTTGCTACTCTCCCACACAAGGAAGATTTAGTGTTATCTCTAGTAATTATGGACACAACACTAAAACCCTCTGAACTTTCCAATTCTTCTCTAGCCTTTCTTGAAGAAGGGATTCCTTTGGTGGATCAATGAGATATCAATTAATCAATCAGGAGTGCCCTTTTTGGTCGACTCTCCCAACCATGAAGTCTCTATGGATTCTTCAGATCTGGCTGGTGGGAGGTATGTTCTATGAACATAAAACTCTAAGATGCATGGCCAAGGCAGGACAGATGCAACCATATAAATGTCAGAGAAATCAAAGGCCTGATCCTGGCTCTACAATAGTTGCATTACCTCTAGTTTCCAGGACCTTTGAATCCCCATAGACAATGCCACTGTAATGTGATACATCAGCAATCAGTGAGGGACAAAGTCTTATTTCTGCAGACTTGCTGTCATGGCCTGGAAAATATCCATTCAGCAGAATCTCTTCCTTCAAGCAGTTTATATTCTCCTAGATATGAATTTTGTGACAGATTACCTGACCAGATCCAAGGCAGACACTCATAAATAGATGCTCAACAAAGAGGTCTTCCTACAGATATTCCTTTAGTGGGGTATTCCACAGAAAGATCTATTTGCCTCCACTCTGAACAGGCAGCTTACTCTGTTCTGCTACAGAATTCATTGCTTTGAGGGTTGGAGAACAGATGCCATGTCAATCTCATGGAAAGAGAACTTCCTTTATGCTTTTCCTCCTTTTACCCTCAATTCCAAAGGTTCTTCTAAAAAAAAAAAAGGACCAAACAAATATGTTGTTAGTGATCTCCTTTTGGCTTAGACAACATTGGTTGCTCCTTCTTTGTCATTTGGCCAAGGGCAATCATTGTAAGTTATCTCCTAAGATGGACTTGTTCATATAACAGAAAGGCTCTCTTATTCATTCAAACCTAATAACCATAAGTTTAATGGTTTGGATGATAGGCTTTTGATAACATTCAGCCACCTATTTTAGGAGGATGTGTTTCATGTATTACAAGAGGCTAGAAAATCTACAGTAAGAAAATATTATATTTCCAAATAAAAGGGGTTTCCTGTTTGAAGAAAAAAAACAACAAAAAAACAGGACCCTTAAATGGATATTGCTAATTTAAAACTGATATATTTCTATATTAAAGCACATTTCTACCTGTTTACCAATGGATCCACAGGGAAGGTCCAACTGTGTTGGACTTTCCGTGTAATCAAATGTCAGTAGATAAATAAATAAAATATAAACAGATGATCAGATTTTCTGATGGTTTTAGTTATATCTAGATAGAATTTAATCTGTCTTTGAACATCCAAAAAAATGCTGATTATTTTTTTCTGTCTTGTTTTGAGGATTGGGGAAGAAAGCATGCAAGTTAACAGACTGGTTTGAGGACATCTTATTGACAACTTTAGGCATAACAAAAAGGTTAGTCCTCAAGGATGCCCTCTCTTTAGGAAGAACAACAAAAATAGGGCAAGTCATAAGGGCTTGGTACTCAAAAGCTCTTTTTGCTCAAGTAAGGGCCACTAACAAAACAACTTCCAAGTATAACATTTTGGAGATGTGGAAGAGGCCAGTTCAAAAGGTGAAAAAATAAGGCATTATTCAGTTTCTAAGGAGGTGTGATAGGTTTTCTTGATGGTCTGATATGAAGAATGCCTTTTAAAATTGTTTGATTTTAAAATATACAGAAAGAGGTGGATCCATTGGTAAACAGGTGGAAATGTGCTAATGGTCACCGGATCATAATGACTGACTGGGAATATAGCTGTGTAAAATATTTTTTAGTGCTGGACAGGCAGATGGATGCTGGATAATTTTATAAGTGGTAAGAAGCTGTGTATATGTTAGTTGATGAGGCAGTTCTAACCAATTAAGGGTTTTCATTACTATACAGTGGAGAGTTCTGAAAGAGGTATTTGCTGCACATTTAGCAACTTTGTTACAGCATTGTTCAAGTTTTAATTTTTGTTAAGCCTGGAAGCCTGGAGGTTAGTAACAGTGGGAACATGATAAAGAAGGGTGAGGAGGAAATAAGCAGTGGCAAGTGTAGTTTTAGTTATGCAGTGAGAATGTTTTTGGGTCTGTAAAGCATCCCTGGTTTTTGATGAATTTTTTTATACAATTTTTATATGCAGGTCAAATATAAACTTATCATCCACTATCCCCCCCCTAATAATTGGTTATGCGAAGTGACTTCAATGGTTGCATTATCAAGACTGAGGAATTTAAGTTTTGTTTTTTCATGAGAGAAGGATTTTGGGAAAAGAGGAGTAGTTTTGTCTTTTTTGGGTTGAGCATGAGTTGTGATTTACAAAGCCATGTTTTGGTGGCTATTAAAGCTTCCAGAGCTTTAATTTAATTTTTGGAGGTGTACCATGTTGTCAGGTGTGCAAATGAGTGGAATCAATCATCTGTGTATTGTATTAGGGTGGCCTGTTGTGTGGATGTATAGAGGGTGTTGGTGGAAATGTTAAAGAGGAGGGGACAGATGATAGAGCCTTGTGGTACACTGGTGGTGAGTGGGGGGTAAAGAGAGAGTGTGGAGTGCCATTTTACTGACTGATACCTATTGGACAGGTAGCTTTTGAACCACAGAAGGGTGGACTGAGACAGATCTAGTGACATTTGAAGTAGACGTTTGCTGTGACAAACTGTGTCAAAGGATTTAGACAAGTCTAGAAATAAAGAAGAGACTAGTTTGCTGTTGTCTCTGGCTTTATTGACAGTATCTATGTTAGAAGGGCAATGTTAGTACTATGGGAAGGATGGAAGCCATGTTGTGTTGGGGATAGGGGGTCTATATTACGTCGCCGAAATGCAATTCTGGCTAACACCTATATACCAACACCTAATCAGCGAAGTGATTCACTGAATTTAATAAGGGCAAGGAAATAGTTGCCCACAGCCCAATGTACCAACATCTATGTGGAATCAAACCCACTTAAGTGCGGAGCTTTGCTCCACCCCCCCCTAACTATATATACCAATTCTGAGATTGCACTACAGTGGAGAAAAGGGCAAAGTTCTGTTGTTGACCAACTACATCTTTACCCTTATTAAATTCAGCGAATCGTTTCACTGATTAGGTGTCGATGTATAGGTGTTCATCATAATTGCATTTTGGCGATATAATATGGACCCAAGATAGAAGTTTTTCCTGCAGGAGATAGTCTAGTAATTATTTTTGAATACATTTTTCAAGTATTTTGGTGAGGGGAGATAGGATTGCTATATGTCTAAAGTTATTATTGTCTATTGAATTTCCTTGTTTGCACAGAGTGATAGTGTGTGGATTTTTCCAGAGAGAAGGAACATGGGATTCCTGGATTGACCTGTTTATAAGGCTTGAGACTGGCTAGGCAATGTTATTGGCTGCTATTTTTAGGCATTCACTTGGAAGATCATCTGCTGAAGAAGAGTATGGTTTAAGTTTGTTTAAGGGTAGTTTTATATAGGATGTGGGGACAGGTTTGAAGGTGAAAGTGGATGTGGTGATATGTGGCTGCTGGGCAAGGTTGGGATTAGATATTGAGTAATCCTTGATTAAAGATGCTATACTATCTATAAAATAAGAGTTGACCTAAATTGAAGTTTCAAGTGCCGAGTTATTGGGAGAGGAGTTTGGGTTGAATTTTTGGCTGGGATGTAAGATTTCTTTAATGGTTGTCCAAAATTTTTTAGGCTTGTGTATTGTATTATTCTAAAAGTTATTATAGTAGAGACCTTTCCTTTCTTTATTTGCTTTTTAGTACGATTGTGAAGCATTCTGAAATTTTCAAGATACTGAGGTGTTTTATACTCTCACCTTTCTTCCCATGCTTTTTATCCTGCATTAGCATTTTACACTTTTTGGATAGCAAATTTGCATTATTTGTTTTTAGTTTCCTTCTTCTAGGATATGCAAGACTATTTAGGATATTTAGAAAAGTTGTATTGAATACATTTACAGCATCATCTGAGGGAGGATTTTTAGGAAGTTCCAGTTAATAGATGATAGTGAGTAATGAACATTTCTTTGTTAAACTTGAAAAGGTTGTGGGTTGTTTTATAAATATGCTATTTAAGTGGATGTGAGATATCTGGTTATATAGATTGGGAGATGATCACTGAGAGAATCTGGCATTGTGCCTGTGGTGGTGTATTTGCTAGGATCTGATACTAGGATCCAGTTGAATAGAGAATTTGATGTCTTGCTATAATGTGTGGGACTATTAATTAGATGTGCGAAACCATACGAGTTCATGCTAGATGTAGGGGAGTTAGATTTTATGTCCAACCAACTGACATTCAGATCACTTGGTAGTATTTTTTTTTTTTGTGGAAATGTTATGGATATCCAATGTAGGATATCTTCCAATGAAAAGTGGATATAATAAAATGTTGATAGTTACTACATGTATGTTTATGGACATAGTACTTAAGAACAATGTATTTGTCTTTGATGGTACATGCTATCTCCAAAGAGAAGGCGTAGCTATGGGCACTTGTTGTGCCAATAGCTACGCCAATGCAGTTATGGCACAGTGGGAGATGGAATGCATGTTTCCACTTGAACTATACAAGAAATATGTGAGTTTCTATCGTCATTTTGTGGATGATATTTTTCTTATATGGGTAGGTCCCCTCTCACTACTTATAACTTTTGTAGAAATAATAGAAAATACAACAAACTTTCTGAAGTTTGAACTGAAATATTCTACAAAGGAGGATAGCATTCCTGGATGTTTTGTTTCAATAAATGCACAAGGGTTGTTTGAGACTAGGATATATCACAAAGACTGTTATACTAACACACTTTTGCACAGGTCTAGCATGCACCCATGGAAAACATTTAGGAATATAGTGAAAGGACAAGGGATGCGTGTATCACATTTGAGTAATCAGGATAATGTGTTTACTGAAGGTCTTGTTCAACTAGAGAAAATTTATATAAAAGGGGATACCAAGATACAGACGTAGTACCAGTTTTACAAGAAGTTAGAACAATGAGCAATGGACAGTAGAGCAAACCTTATTTTTCTGAAAGTCCCAATATAGCCTTACAAGTGGAGAATGTAACATCAATGCATAATAAAGTGGATTTGGTTAAAGTCACGCTACCATACACCAGTGACATTAATAGAGTTAAGAATGTGTTCTATAAACATTGGCCACAGTTAATGACTGATAATAAAATTAAAGCAGTGGTGGGGGAAGAACCCAACTTCTGCTTTAAGAATAAAAAAAATCTTAAAAGGTTGCTGTGTTATCCGAAAGAAATAATAAATACATCTGGTTTAACAATGACAGGAACTAGGAAGTGTGGTCACTGCAATATGTGCCAATTTATTAAACAAACTAATCAGTTTGTACATCCTGAAACACAAGTAGTATATAAAGTGTATAACCTGATGGATTGCAATAGTAGGAATATAATATACTTGGCACAGTGTGACTGCTGCTTAAGATTCTATGTGGGAAAAACTAATAGAACACTCAAGGAGCGTATGAGGAAACATACCAATAGTATAAAGAATAGGGACTCCATTAGTGCATTGTCTGAATATAATGAATTGAGTATTGTAAACCACAATTTCAAATTTATAGGCCTAGAACAGGTTAGTCCTGGAAATAGGATGGGGAATATTATAACTCTTACAGAAAAAGAGTGTACCTAGATGGATTTTAAAACTTTGAGCTGAAAAAGAGCTGGGCCTTAATGGTAACATATCTATGAGAAATGTATTGGAAGAGAGGGAGTTACCTCACAAATAGTGATGTACACATATACATTAGGTAGTATAGCTAGAATATCATACATCTACTTTCTATACTACAATATACTAACATGAAATTGGTCCTACATTTTAGCTGGACCAAGAAATATTTAGTAATATGTGTAGAAGTATGCATATAAGTGAATCTGTTTATGCAACTATATGGTCAGTTTTATATGAATATGCATGCAACAGGAATTAATGGTTGGTTATGTATGTTAAAACTATTTCATATAGCTTGGGTTAGAAGTCTACACATATGTGTATATATATATATATATATATATATATATATATATATATATATATGTGTGTGTGTGTGTGTGTGTGTGTGTGTGTGTGTGTGTATATATATATATATATATATATATATATATATATATATATATATATATATATATGGGTCCCCTTTAGTTGACCGAACCGACGATTCACCGACACGCGGAAGACGAAGACCAAACGACCGACAGGTAAGTTTAACGAAAGTGTGATTTGCCGACAGTGGAAAGACCGACAAGGGTAATGTGTGAGCGCGACTCGGTAAGTGTGCGACAGTGACGGAGTTAGGAGCGGTCAGGTAAGTGTGCGATATTGTGGGATTTTGGGTTAGGGTGTGGGAAAGGTGAGTGTGTGTTAGTGTCGGAGTTAGGGTTCGGGTAAGGTAAGTGTGTGATAGTGAGGGACTGTAGTTTAGGGACGGGTTAAGTGAGTTAGGTTTAGAGTGCAGGTAGGGTGAGTGTGCGATAGTGACGGGCTTTATGTTTTTGGGTGGGTTAAGTGAGTTAGGGTTAGGGTGCAGGTAGGTGAAGTGTGCGATAGTGTCGGACCTTGGGGTAGGGGTGGGTTAAGTGAGTTAGGGTTAGGGTGCAGGTAGGGTGAGTGTGCGATAGTGTCGGACCTTGGGGTAGGGGTGGGTTAAGTGAGTTAGGGTTAGGGTGCAGGTAGGGTGAGTGTGCAATAGTGTCGGACCTTGGGGTTAGGGGTGGGTTAAGTGAGTTAGGGTTAGGGTGCAGGTAGGGTGAGTGTGTGATAGTGTCGGACCTTAGGGTTAGGGTTTGGGTTAGGGCTAGTGGCTATGCTATGTAGTGTAATGTGTTGTTTACGTTCGGTGTGTCGGTGTAATGGTGTTCGGTGTTTTGCGTTGTCGGTTTTGTGTGTTGTCGGTTATCTGGTCTCGGTGGTTTGTGTGTCGGCGAACTGGCGTGTCGGTCTTTTAAAGTAGACCCGTATATATATATATATATATATATATATATATATATATATATATATATACATATATATAAATGTTTTAACAATATCTGGCTATATACTATGACATGTACTCTGCGGTTTATATATAAAAACAGATATGCCGTGGTATCGATTATAGGCTCGTCATTCATCTATGTTTAAGAAAGTACAGTAAACTGTTTATTTGAACAACGCAAAATAGAAATCACTTTGTGATTGATTTTTGACAGCATACAAGGGTTGTAAGCTGAACCATTATGTTATAACATGCTTGATGGTACTATATCTTTCATTTGAAAGGACCTAGCTACACCACAGTATAGACTTGGAGGGATATTTAAATGTGTGCAATATGACTTGATCCATGAATGTGTAAGTAATGATGTACTGATTTGAATGAGTCGAGCGAGTGCTTGACCATATAATCAGTTATACCAAGTAGGAAATGTTATGTCATGATGGTATAAATTTATTATTATGTGACGATCTATATATAACAAAAGCAACTAGATAGCTAGTTGATCTATAGATGCACAATACAATTTATGCTGCTAAGGATGAGATATGCATATATTTTAAAGTGGAGTGTGCATACAATTTTATTATGTGATGAATTTTGATTATTGTAATGTGGATTTTATGTATCAGCAACTAAATAGTTAATTTGTTGCTGTTTTAATCTGTTTACGATGTCAAGCAACTAGGGGGCGTTTTGTGCTGAATTGATTTGCTACAACAAACATTTAAATTTAATTTAGGGGGATGTATTATGTATAAATGGAAATGCTAGGCAGTTTATGCACTTTTACTTGTAAATGGTCTGATGAAGCCACATTTTGTGGTGAAAGCGCTTACCTACTTGAAAATAAATGTGATTTTATTTATTACTGAATGGTGATACAAGTCAGGCTTCAGTTTACCATTGCTGTTTTCTGCTGTTTTATCTCCCAGTAGAGCTTTATTGTCACCAGGAGGGATGTAAAGGATAGTGATGCATAATTGTTTATAATTAATTATTTTCAAGAAAGCAGTAAGAAGCTCTGATGAACGGAATTTTTGTATTGGTTTGCTGTAAGGGGAAATATGATAGGTGTTGGGAAATATTAAAGGAATACCACCACCTTTCCTCTTTATACAGTCATTATGGATGATATTATAACCAGAAGATATAATCTGAGGTTGTTTATGGTGGGTTTAAGCCAAGCAAGAACATCAGGCTTATGTTAGGTAATCCAGACATATAATTCCGCAGTTTTATTTCTTATGCTCTGACATTTATTGCACCAAAAATTAGATCACCAGGTTTGGGGACTGGCTGTTTTGGGTTAAAGTATATGGGAGAGCACTTAATTTTGTTTTGGTTTGAGATGCGGTGCAGTATTTAAATAGGTTTGGTGCAATGTGTGGAGAGTGTAAAGAGGAAGTATGGATCAATGGTTGGGATAGAGTTGGAGAGATGTTGAGATATATTATTAAGTCATGGTAAAAAGCTGGGTTGCCCTGTTTCCAAATAGACTATATCCAGGTGGATTTCTTTGACTATTTTCTGTTATTCCTTTCATAGAAAACACATTCCAGGCCAGTTCAAATATCATTTTACCAGGGCTGTTGCCTGTTTTCCTGTTTTTTCAAGGATCTGAATTAAAAAAACAAAAACAACAACAGAAAAATATTTTAGAAGCAGCCACTTTGTTTTCCTATCACATCTTCACCAAATAGTATAAAATTGATGCAGTGTCTTGGGCAAAACTAGCTTTGCCAGATTCATTCTTCAAGGGATTCTGGACTCTGGTTCCATGCCTAGTCCTCCTCCTAGATAAATCAAAAAGCTTTTAGAATACTCCCATATGTTAGTGATCCTGCAACAGTGATGGTATGAAGGATATAGTACAGTTGTATAACAATTTATCATTACAGCAGATGTCCTTAATGATCACTGTTGCAGTATCTGCACTCTTCCTGTCTCCCTTCATTCTGGTTAAGGAAGACCTCTATCTTTATCCCACCTGACATGAGTCTTCCTCCTTTGACTTTTTTGCCTCATTTTTTTCTCTGGAGCAAGAAAGTTCTGAGGAATTTCATGCCTGTGTTTCCCCTTATGTATCAGCATACCTTTTCTTTCCTGAGTCATAAGGCAGAAATACAGCACAAGAGGAAGGCACTAGAGCTTTGGTATACTGGTCGGACATACAGTATCCTTGGCAGGATACTTCCATATGTCAGCAATACTGTAGCAATGATAAACTCAGATATCTACTGCTGAGTAAGTTCCTGTGTTCTTAGACAACCATACTTTTTTATTATTACATAGAAGCAGTGCTCTATGGGAGGTCAACAAAGATTCCTTAAAGACCATTCCACCACGAATGAATGACTTTTTAAGATACCATTCAACACAGACTTAGTTAAAAGAAAAATAGCAGCAAAAATCAGGTACAAGATCAGCATTAGCTTCTCATCTTCTTACTAGACTATAACTTAACTGTTTTATGCCAAATAACTAACAAACTGTAACCTTGGAAGCCATTTTTTTCCACAGTCCTTAGACTTTAATTGTTGAAGTATCTGCTGTCATCATTCTGAAATGGAAAGTCAAAAGCCATTCCAGACCAGATAACATGTATTTAATGTATTTTGTTGACTCACCAGTCAGTGTGAATAAGCATCTTTCTATTTTTTCCTAGTTACTGACCTTTTATTTTTTAGGCTGAGTAACAAGAATAAAACTGGTCTACTTGTTTCTGTCATCCTTAGTTTAAGTAAACTGAATGTTACACTTTATTCATGCTATTTGTAAGTTACTTTTTATCAGCCAAACAGAAAACAGGTTCAGGAATGTGCACTCTGGAATCTCAACAAATATTACAATACCTATCATGAATTATAAAATCCTAGCTCAGAAAGTATGACAAACAGCGTTGGCAATTAAACAGAATGGTCACAGGTTTCATCAGCATCATCTGTCTGTCAGCTCCAAATGAGAAAGACAGAAACAAATGTAAAACCAGGACTGTGTACAGAGTGCATGGCTCAGTCAATGCGCTCAGTGAATAAGTTCTTTGTCCCTTTTTAACGGCATCAAACAGACCTCTTGCTATTGTGTATATTCAATAAAAACTAGCAAATTACCTCATAAAATGGTGTCAGGAAGCTGTGACATGTATATAATTAAAAGCCTGAATGTACAGCAGCTGAAAGCAACTGCATCTCTGAGACCTGTAACAATAAAACACTGCTGCTATAAAGAACACAAATAACCACTACAAGGAATGAATTCAGAATATGCCAAGCATTTCATTTTATAACATAAATTATGGTTAAAAACCTTACTGAGTTATAGCTTATCATAGCCATTGCTTGGTGATTTTGATGCTGTGTTACTGTTACAAAAAAACAAAAATGCAGTAATATATTTCTAACCATTCTATATTATTTTTTAAATGCAGTATTCATTACAGACTCAGTGTATGACATACTGAAATGGCTTAACTGAAAAAAAACAGTGCTATGTGTTAAGCATACTTTGTTCGGTCTCTCCCCTGCCTAATTACAAGATTCGGTTTGCTTTTTTTGCTTATACCTCAAGTCAACTCCAGTTTAGCCTGTTTTGCACCCATTCTGTCATAGAAAAAATTATCAGTGTTAGTACACTGAATTCTGTTAAAAATAACATAAATGCCTGAGTCACAACAAATGTGAAGATTTATTTATATGAGCCTTGATGACATTGTTGTAGATTACATTAAACAGCAGGAATGTGGGATTGCAATCCTTGCCATGGATTATCCCTTCAAAGGATTTCATTTTTGAATATATATTTCAATGGTACAGTTCCCTTTAATAAAACCATACTCTGGAGAATTGCATTCACTTTGCCATGCATGATTTCTGTAATAAACAAAATATGACCCATATTGTATTCCTCCCTGCATAATATTTTGCTTTTAAACAATAGTAAGTGAATTTTATTATTACAGTGTGTTTCCGTGACAGTTCTGACATTCTTTTTTTTCATCAGCAAAATATATATTTTTTCTGATAAAAAAGGTAGCATTTTGACATGTATAATGAAATAACATCTTCAAAAGATAAAATGGCATGTGAATTATGCATATGCTGTCACAATAAAAAAAAATTAAAATCACACTTAATTTTCAGAGAATTTGTACCATCACATGAGCTATTTAAATGTGAAATTCTGCTTGCAATGAAAATAAAATGTGATCAAAAGCATTTTTGATCAACTAAAAGTTGCACAGATACTCTGAACACGATTTATTCTGTATGGTTTGAAAGCATCACTATCAAAGAAATCCACACGAGTAGCTATATCACTCACATCTGCAGCTGTCATGTGACACAAAACCATTAAACTCACAGGCAAGGCACATGACAGATTTACTCATTTTATTTATTCATTCACATACTTTTTTATTTATTTAAAACATGAAGCTAGGAAATGATCTGTGAGAGGAATTTAAGTTAAATGTGCAACCTAAGAGAAAGGAATGCAACTAGCAAAGTGCATGAATATGAATGTGTTAATTGCTGAAGACTGCAGTGTCACATTGTGCAGCAAATATATTTCTTAACATCGGGTGAGCCAAACACAAGGGAATACTCAGATATGCGCTGAACTGTTTGTGGATGGCACCAACCATTCTCAACTGAAGGGAGTAGCCCACCTGCTAGTTGACAGATTTGGAGCAAATTTCACCCTCCTGTCCTCACCAGTCAAACCTCAAAGTATACCTACCACCATTCCTCAGCCTATTATCTCAAGAGCGCAAGTCATCTCTGCACTCTCCAAGGCCAAAATATGGCATCACTGGGACCAGACAACATCCCAGGTTGCCTTTTAAATGACTTAAAACATGACCTAGCAGACCTACTTGGATCCCTGTTTAACCACAGCCTGCAAACTGGCTATTTTCTGGTGGAATGGAGGACAGCAACAGTAATCCTCTGCACAAAGGGGGGGCCATCAACTGACCATGGGAATTATAGATCTATAAGCTTGACTAGCCTTATCTGCAAGGCCATGGAAAGAATCATTATGGATCTTATTAACAAGGACATAGGTAATCTCCAAACTGGGCACAACCCAGTTCAAATTTGTTAAGGGTATATAGGTTTATAGGTTCATAGGTAAGTACTAGGCTATCTGCCCAAGGGCATTTATAAGCCTAGCCAGAATGTGTTGGCTTTCGCCACTCCCTTGGATTAGTTCCCTGTGCCTCTGTTTAGCAGAGCCATTAGTTCCCTGTGCCACTGTCCAGCAGAGCCATTGGTTCCCTGCGACACTGTCCAGCAGAGCCAGTGTAGTCATCCCCGGGGTAAATTTTCTGTTTCCCATCCACCCGTCAAGGTTTCTCTTGAAGAATGTTAGTGAGGGGCTCTGCCTGATGTATATTGGAATCCTGTTCCAAAGCATGGGGAGTCTCTGGGATAGGAATCTATCCCTCCAGCATGTCCTATTTATTGTTGTGGTGAGGTTTATATCTCTAGAGCATGTGGCTCTCTGGGATTTGTTTTTTTTTAGGTGGAGCATGTCCATAAATTCTGGGTTGGACATGGCCTTGTATGTCAGGCAGAGATCACCTCTGAGTACGCAGTATGCAACCGAGTACAGCTGGAGTTTCTTGAGTCGGGCTGCATAGGGCATCTGTTTGAGGCTAGTAATCCTCTTGGTGAGGTACTTTTGTGGCCTTTTCAGCTGTTGCAGGTGTCTTGTAAGGTACATCCCAAATGGGGCATTGTATTCTATGATGGGTCTAATGAGTGATGAGTAGAGAGGCACAGTAACCTCTTTTGTTCTAGATGCAAACCCTTTTGTGATTAGGTGGGCCACATAGAAGAATTTTCTAACCACCTTGGCAATATGATTATCAAGGGAGAGATTACTATCTACTTGGGTCCCCAGATCCCTTATTACATTTTCTGTATTCAGGGGACTACCACCTATGTGGTAGTTCGAGGGTACTTTGTTTTTTCCAAAGGGGATGACTATGCACTTTTTGGCATTTAGCTTGAGGTCATGATTTTGACACCAGGTATCCGTCTCAGTGAGACCCAATCCGGAGGGTGTCTGTATCAGTCAGAGAATCAATTTTTGCCCCTAGTTTGCAGTCATCTGTGAATGTGGTCAGCCATAGTCCTCCTATGCTTGCCTGTACCTCTGAGAAGTATATACCGAACAGGAGGGTTCCTAGGACTGAGCCCTGGGGGAAGCCACTTGTAACCGGTTTAGAGTTGGACATAGAGCCTGCAACTCTCACCATGGGTTCTATCCATGAGCCAGTTGGCAACCCATCTCGTGACGTAGGGGTTTATGATCAAGCTGGTGAGCTTGTCTATAATACTAGAATGGGGAATGGTGTTGAAAGCCTTTGTGAGGTCTATGTAGGCTGTGTGGACCTCCTATCCCTTGTCGAATGCCTAGGTAACCATCTCAAAGAAGTCCACCAGGTTTAGGAGGCATGATCTGCCCTTAACAAAACCAAACTGGGTAGGGTCCAAGTTTTGGAGGTTCCCAATGTCTCTGTTAATGAGTTCCATGATGATGCATTCCATAGCCTTGCAGACCAGGCCAGTCAGGCTTATAGGGCGATAGTTCCCGGGGTCCGTTGTGGCTCCACCTTTGTGGAGCAGGATAACTGTTGCTGTGCACCACTCTGTGGGTACGTAGCCTGTAGAGAGTCTGAGTTTGAACAGTGTGTTTAGGTGAAGGGTTAGTTCATTTTGGAGCTCTTGTAAGACACAGCCTGGGTCCCCGTCCAGTCCCATTGAAGCTGTGTTTTTGGATTTGGATAGGGCTGTTTTAACCTGTGTGTCGGTGATTGACAGGGCCCTATATTCTTCTGGTATGGTTATGGGCCCTTTAGGGGGTGAGGGGGGGGGGGCGAAGTTTGCAGTAAACCTGTCTGCCAGAATGTTTGCAATATCTGTCGGTTCAGTGTATTTTGTGCCATTCTGCACTAACTCAGAGCAGATCTGAGAGTTTCACTTAGGTTCTTGACATAGCTAAAGAATGCTTTGTGGTTATCTTTAGAGTCATTGGCAATTTTTCTTTCGAAACTAGCCTTGGATGATTTAATGAGGGATCGTAGTTTCTTGCTGATACTGATCAAGTATGTCTTTCCTTCTTGGGATTTTACTCTTTTCTGTATTAGTTTCCTCCTTCTCTTGTATAGCTTGTTTATGGCAGGGGTCCACCAGACTGGTTTCCTTTTCTTGGAGGAGTGAGTCTTGGTTTTACTTGGGATAGCACGATCCATGCATTCCTGCAGATGCTCATAGAGTGCCTTTGTAAAGGTTTCAGCAGCTTGGACAGCATTGTCCTTTAGCATGGGGGCTGTGAACCTTTCCACCTCTGTCTTAAGTAATGTGAAGTTTGCTTTTGAAAAGGTTTTCATGGTGGTTTCCTTGATTGGGGGTGGGGGCAGAATGTTTACATCCAGAGTGATTAGTCTATGGTCTGATCTAACCATCAAGGGGTTGACCTCCGGTGTGGAACACTGGTCGCCCATTTTGGTGATGACCAGGTCCAATATGTTGTTCCCTCTGGTGGTGGTGTTGACCAGTTGATCCCGGGTGTTCGGGTTTATAAATTCTAGGAAGCACTGGGCAAGGGAGTTAGTACTTGAGTAGTTCTCCCAGTTTATGTTTGTGTAATTGAAATCACCCAGTATTAAGGTGTTTGGTAGGACCTTCATATTTCCCAGTGTCTCCAGAAATGCAGAATGGGGGTCCTGGGCCATGGTGGGTGATCTGTAGAAAGCTACAATTTGGATTGCAGTTTTGCCCATTGTTAGTTGCACATGGATGATCTCTGATACATTGTGCTGCGCCACTAACCTGGAGGTGTGGGTATCCTTGATGAATATGGATACACCCCCACCTTTTGTGTTTCGGTCCTGGTTCTGTGGCCGAAAGGTATGGCATGAGTTATAGCCTAGTAGTGCTGGGGTGCTCTCAGGAGCCTTAAACCAGGTTTATGTTACTGCACAGATGTCGATGTTCTCCATACTGAGAAGTGCCTTGAGTCCGTGCATTTTGAGGTTTAGACTTTTGGTGTTGAGTAGCATTACCCCCAATTTTTGGTTACTTGTGCTATTTATGGTGGTGGGTTTGTCTTTTGAGCCTTGCCTAAAAAAGGCACTATGGGGGCGGCAAGAGTCTTGGCCAGTATTCGAAAGCCTAAGTGTGACAGGTGCAAGCCATCTCTTGCGAAGCAACGTGGCTTGTCGAGTATGTCATCCCAGGCGGACGGATACTGGATCTCCTTTGAATGACACCAGAAACTTAGCCAATTGTTGAAATTGATAATTTTTTCTTTATACTGTGGCATCATTCTTGGTGAGGGCAGGATGCTACTCAGGGTCAGGGTCATACCGGCCTGGGCTACATGATTAGAGAGCTCTTCCATGTTTGTTTTCATGCCTACTAAACCTAGCTGACTTCTTTGAGAAAGTCACCAAGACCCTGGATAAAGGAACAACAGTGCATACTGCCTACTTTTACCTAGCCAAGGCATTTACACAGTCCCCCACTCAGGTATTACATAGAAACTCTCTCATTTGGGAATTAACCCCTATGTCACTGGATATGTAGCCAATTGGCACACTAACAGGACACATACTGTCAAAGTGGGTAACTTCACCTCTAGCAACAGGGCTCTGTGCTGGGCCCTTTACTGTTCAGTATTTATTTCTCAAAAGTCTAGGCAAATGTGGATGGCCTGTGGCTGACCAAGTTTTTTGATGACTGCAAATTTGGAGCAATTACTGAGCCCCTCAACAATGTTAATACACTGTGGAAAGGGTTAATGGAGACAAATGATTGGTGCCAAAGATATAGATTCAAGCTAAATGCAAAAAACTGCATTATTATTCCCTTTGGGAAAGTCAACATCCCTGCTAATTACATTATAGACAGCACACCCCCTAAATGTAGACCCAGTAATGTTGTGACCTGGGTACTCAGATTGATAGCAATCTAAATTTCGACCATCATGTGTCTGTAATGTTACGGAAATCCTTCTATGTGGCACATCTCATAAGTAAAGGTATCTCGTCTAGATCTAGGGATGTAATAATTCCATTATACTATGCCTTCACTAGACCAATAATTGAGCACAATGCTCCCTTTTGCATGTACCTCATCAGACACCTGCAACAACTGGAGAGACCACAGAGGTTTCTCACCAAGAAAATACAGAGTACTCAAAACAAGTCCAACACGTAAACACTGAAAGCCCTGTCACTGTATTCTGTCTCCTACAGGCTGCTAAGGGGTGACATGTGCCTGGCTTAAAGGGCAGTCCCTGACACAGCCCTGATGGAAATGTTACACATTCATAAATCAAAATGCAAGAGGGTCACTTGCTCCAGGGATCTTAACCTAGACTCTGACATGAACAAATCATGCTGGAGAGGTAAAGACAACTCCCAGAGACTGACACTTCTTTGGAACAAACTTCCAATTCACTTGAAACAGACACCATTCCTGAACCTCTTCAAAGGCAACCTAGAAAAATGGATGTGTGACCACAGATTCACTCCTGGGGTGGTGCCCATGTTCCTCATGGACAGAGGCAGTCAGTATTCATTACCATATGACCTTGTAGGTCAAGGTGACCTTGAGTAGCATCTTACCCTCACCAAGAATGATGCCACAATATGAAGACAAGATGATCAATTTCAACAATTGGCTTAGGTATTGGTGTCATTCAAAGGGGATCCAATGCCTGTCGGCCTGGGATGACATGCTCGACAAGCCACGATGCTTCACTAGGGACGGCTTGCACCTGTCACCCCTGGGCTTTCGGATATTGGCAAAGGCTCTTGCTACCCCCATAGTGCCTTTTTTTAGGCAAGGCTCAAAAGACAAATCCACCTCCATAGGTATCACAAGGGATAAGAAACTAAGAGTAATGCTACTCAACGCCAGAAGTCTAAACCTCAAGATGCATGCACTCAAAACTCTCCTTAGCATGGAGAACATCGATATCTGTGCAGTAACAAAAACCTGGTTCAAGACTCCCGAGAGCACCCCAGCACTACCAGGTTATACCTCATACCATGCTTTTTGGCCCCAAAACTTGGACCGAACCAGAAAAGGAGGGGGAGTATCAATATTCGTCAAAGATACCCACACCTCCAGGTTGGTGGCACAGCACGAAGCATCAGAGACTATCCATGTGCAACTAACAGTGGGTAAAACTGCCTTCCAGTTTATAGCCTGCTACAGACCACCCTCCCAAACCCAGGAACCCCACTCGGCCTTCCTGAGAACACTGGAAAATATGAAGGTCTCCACAAACACCATTATATTGGGCGACTTCACCTACCCAAACATAGACTGGGAGCATTACTCTAGTTCCAACACCCTAGCCCAAAGGTTCCTAGAATTTATAAACTCAAATGCTATGGAACAACTTGTTACCACTCCCACAAGAGGGGAAAACATACTGGACCTGATCATCACCAACATGGGGACTCTATGCTCCAGACCAGAAGTGTATCCCTCACTGGTAAGATCAGACCATAAACTAATCTCACTGGATATTCACATCCCAACCCCACCCCTTGCCCAGAAAACCACAGTGAAAAACTTCTCTAAAGCAAATTTCACACTCCTCAAAACCAAGGTGGAATCCTTCAAAGCCCCTGGGCCTGTGGAAAATATGGCCCAGACTGCAGAATCCTTTATAAATGCATTCTATAAACACCTTCAGGAATGCATGGATCATGCAATCCCAAACAAAACCAAGACCCAATCCTCCAAAGGCAGACATCCTGTCTGGTGGACCCCAGCCATAAACAAACTATACAATAGAAGGAGGAAGCTACTACATGATAGAGCAAAATCCCAAAAAGGGAAGGCATCTCTGATCAGGATTAGCAAAAAACTATGGGCACTCATAAAATCGTCTAAGGCCAGCTTCGAGAGAAAAATTGCACTGGACACTAAGCATAATCACAAGGCTTTCTTTAGTTATGTTAGGAACCTGGGTGGGAATTCCCAGATATGCTCAGCATTAGTCCAAAATGACAAAAAATACACCGAACCCACAGACATTGCCAACATCCTAGCTGACAGGTTCAGAGCAAATTTCTCCCCCCCTCCCCACCAAAAGGGCAAATATCTATCCCAGCAGAGTGCTGCCCCCCTGACATCTCAGATGCTCAGGTAAGAGCTGCCCTCTCCAAAGCAAAAAACACAGCATCAATGGGACCAGACGGTGTCCCGGGCTGCATCCTACATGAACTCCAAGAAGAGCTAAACCCAAACATAAAACTACTGTTCAGTCTCAGTCTTACTACAGGATATGTACCCATAGAGTGGCGTACAACAACAGTGGTCCCTCTCCACAAAGGTGGTGCCTCAACGGATCCTGGAAACTATCACCCCATAAGCCTGACTAGCTTGGTCTGCAAAGCTATGGAAAGGATCATTATGGACCTCATAAATAAAGATATTGGGGACCTACAGACACTGGATCCTACCCAGTTTGGCTTTGTTAAGGGTAGATCCTGCCTCTTAAACCTGGTTGATTTCTTTGAAACAGTCACCAAGGCCATTGACGAGGGGAAGGTGGTCCACACAGCCTACCTGGACCTCGCAAAAGTCTTTGATACAGTACCCCATTTGGGCATTATAGATAAGCTCAGCAGCTTAAATATAAACCCCTATGTCACTAGATGGGTTGCAAACTGGCTCAAGGACAGAACTCACATGGTTAGAATTGCTGGAGCCATGTCAGACTCCAAACCAGTTACAAGTGGCATCCCACAAGGCTCAGTCCTGGGACCTCTCTTGTTCTGTATATATTTCTCGGAGGTACAGGCCAACACGGAAGGACTGTGGCTGACCAAGTTTGCAGATGTCTGCAAACTGGGCACCATAATCAACTTTCCAGCTGATACAAGCATCCTCCAAAAGGGCCTCATAGAAACAGACAACTGGTGCCAGAGCCATGGCCTCAAGCTAAACGCCAAAAAGTGTATAGTCATCCCCTTTGGCAAAAACAAAGTGCCCACAAATTACCACATAGGTGGTAATCCATTAAGTACGGAAGAAGTAATTAGGGACCTGGGGACCCAAGTTGATAGCAATCTCTCATTTGACAACCACCTGGCCAAAGTGGTTAGAAAAACATTTTATATAGCCCACCTAATCATGAAGGGATTCACATCTAGATCAGGGGAGGTCATCGTGCCTCTTTACTCATCCCTCATCAGGCCCATAATTGAGTACAATGCCCCTTTTGGGATGTACCTTAGTACCTTACCAGACACCTGCAGCAACTGGAAAGACCCCATAAGTACCTCACCAAGAGGATCAAAGGGCTCAAACAGATGCCATATGCTGCCCGGTTAAAGAAACTCCAGCTCTACTCAGTGGCATACCGCCTGCTCAGAGGTGATCTGTGCCTGATGTATAAAGCCATGTCCAACCCGGAGTTAATGGACATGCTGCACCTCAGAAAATCCAAATCCCATCGAGCTACGTGCTCGAGAGACTTGAACCTCAGCACTGAAATAAATAGGACATGCTGGAGGGACAGATTCATAACCCAGAGGCTCCCTTCACTCTGTAATAAAATCCCAGTCCAGGTTAGGCAGAGTCCCTCATTGACTCTCTTCAAGAGGAATCTTGATGAGTGGATGGGAGATCGTAGGTTTACCCTGGGTATCACTTCTGTGTCACTGTTAGACAGAGGCACAGTATACTAACTTCGAAAAAGGGCATAGCAAAATTAATTTAAAATGGGTGGCGAAAGCCAAACACACTCTGGCTAGGCTTATAAATGCCCTAGTGCAGATAGCCTAGTATGAACCTATGAACCTATGAACCTATATACACTTACCTCTGTGAACCTTGCTCACCTAACCACTGACAACTGGGTCAACTTGGGATAAATATGGCTTGGCCTGTAAGGGTTCTATGTCTGTTAGCCTAGTAAACTTCTATGAACCTATAAACAAATGGGGATGAACAACAGAAACAACATGGAATGTGTGAAAAAAAACTGCACATCTATGCACAGTAGTATTTAAGATCAGAAACCAGTCCTGAAAGTGAAGTTTAGTAGTAGTCCAACAGTAGCCAGCAGAAAAAGATGTTAATCCCAAAAAAACACTTTCTTTAAACGTAAAGTCAATTTAATAAAAATTTTTCTCACGTTTTCGTCACTTTGAGTAAAGTAACTTCTTCAGACACACAGACAAACAGCAGTTACACAGTTTCTACAGCATTTAAACCATGTAGCATGAAGTCATGTGAAAAATAGCAGCAATGAATTAAAGGTGCAGAGCACAATAATTCAAACACTATTAAAGTAAATCTTAAAACTTACATACTACCTCAAATAAAAATTGTGTATGCAATCAGTATACAATATACAAGGATTATATTAATGTCATTAGTAAAAAGTTAAAAATACACTATTGTGTAAGATTTTTTAATTTAAGCAAACATGAAATATTACAATTCTCGTTCAAACCAGGCAAGCAGAGAGCATTAAGTGCTAACTGCCATTCTAGTTCTCGTACCTCTAATAGTACTGAATATGGGCCACCTCTAATGTCAGGAAGTACCTGGTCAATAGCTTGCAACGTGAAACTATGTCCACCATTTAATGAAACATGTTTTGCTAAAGCATTTTCTGTTTTATTTTTGTTAATCGCATAAGAGTGTTTGTAAATTCTCTCACAAAGCTTCCTGTCCGTTTTCCCTATATAGAAAGCCGGACATAAGGTACAGGAAGCTAAATAAACAACACTCTTGGACTCACAATTCAACTTATGGTTGATGTAAAATTTACATGTGTTCAATTCTCTAAAGGAATTACCTGTTTTTATATATTTACACATCCTACATGCTCCACACATAAAGGTTCCAGTAAATCTAGAAGTAGGTTTAGTGCTTTTAATTTCAAAAAAACTTTTTAAATTAGTGCCTCTTCTATAAACAATACTGCATGACTGGCCAATTCTGTCAACTAGAGAAGAGTCCTTATAAAGGAAACTCCATTTTTTGTGGAGAATTAATCTAAGTTGGTCACTGTCTTTACTAAAGGTGGTTATAAAAGTATTGCATAAAGAGGTCTCCCTAGTTTGCTGAGTCATTGAAGGTTTTATAAAGGTAACCAAGTCACTGTTTGGTGACTGTGTAGTTTGAATGGCAACCTGGCTAAGAGGTGACTCTACCAGGTTAACATCAATGACAACGGAAGGTGAGGTCAAGAGTGGTTGAACTATACCTCTACTCCATTTGTTTACGACTTCTTCAGTTAAGTCTTTTATTAAACTAACCAGGTAGCCTCTGTTGCAAAACATGTCTCTTAAGAGTTGACATTCAGAATTAAAGTCATCTTCATTAGTACACATCCTTGCGGCTCTAATGAGTTGACCTTTCACTACTGAACGTTTTTGCCTGTAAGGGTGTGCACTAGAGAAATGTAAATAGGAGTTGCAATATGTAGGTTTTTTATAAATTTTGGAAACATATCTCCTATTTACTATATCTTTTTTTATATTCACGTCCAAATAGTCAATACTAGTAGTGTGAAAAGTGTAAGTAAATTTAAAAAATGGTGTAGTAGAGTTAAAGTAATCTATCATTTGTTTAGCTTGTGATTCATTTCCTTTAAAAATCACAAAGATGTCGTCTAAAAATCTGGTATAAAAAGTGAAGGAAGTGTAAACTACAGAGTTATTAAATACAAAATATTCTTCCCATTGAGCCATAAACATGTTCGCCACGCTCGCTCCGCAAGGGGAGCCCATAGCAACTCCATGTTTTTGTAAGTAAATCTTGTCGTTAAAAATGAAAAAGTTTTTTGGAAAGTATAATATCAATTAACTCAGTTGCCAGGTCAATATCCCTTTATGGGGCATTTTTATTTTTCATATAAACTTCTACCCACTCAACTGCTTCTAAGTGTGGAATAGAAGTGTATAAGTCGACTACATCGATGGTAAGAAAGTTGTCTTCTTGGTTAACTTCTAAAATGTTCAAACTTTTCAACAAATTCCATGAATCTTTGCATACTCATGACTCAAGTTTAACATATTTTTGTAATATTGAGTCAACGAGTTTTGTACATGGATATGTCAAGGAACCTCGACTATCAATAAGTGGACGCATAGGAGGGTTATGTTGATTCTTATGAATCTTTGGTATTCTGAACATGACAGGTGCTTTTGGGTAGAGAATATTAATGCAATTGAATGTATCCAGGTCAATTTTGGCTTCTATAAACAGATCTCTGAAGTACACTCTAATCCTTGATTGTGCAATATTTAGTTCATTAAGAGATGCCTTAGCATAGGCCGGACAATTCAAGGCTAACTCCATTTTTTTATTATAATCAGTGATGTCAAAGATAACCAGTCCACCACCTTTGTCTGGTTTAACTAAATGGACATGAGCTGATCTAAGTAGTTTTAATGCTCTTAACTGTTCCGTAGTGATGTTGCTCTGTTTATAAAAAGTATTACTAGCTCTAATGAAAGGTATGTGTCTAATGTCTAACTCACACATGCTTTCATAAAGAGCTAAAAGGGGATGAAGAGGAGGGTTGAACATACTAACAGCCCTAAGTACATGTGCAGGTTGTTGAACATTGCCTAATAAAAAGGAAAGATTTAATTTCCTTATGTAACACTTTAAGTCTAACAAAGTTTTTACTACATTAATGTTATTACTTAAAACATATGTGTTACCCTTCGCTAGCAGTTCTACCAAATTCGCTTCTATCGCTATCTAAAATCTTACACAATAGTGTATTTTTAACTTTTTACTAATGACATTAATATAATCCTTGTATATTGCATACTGATTGCATACACACTTTTTATTTGAGGTAGTATGTAAGTTTTAAGATTTACTTTAATAGTGTTTGAATTATTGTGCTCTGCACCTTTAATTCATTGCTGCTATTAGTCACATGACCTCATGCTACATGGTTTAAATGCTGTAGAAACTGTGTAACTGCTGGTTGTCTGTGTGTCTGAAGAAGTTACTTTACTCAAAGTGATGAAAACGTGAGAAAAATTTTTATTAAATTGACTTTACGTTAAAAGAAAGTGTTTTTTTGGGATTAATATCTTTTTTCTGCTGGCTACTGTTGGGCTACTGTTCTGTTTTGGATTGTTTGTTTCTTCCACCCAGTTCATTTGTTTGTTCTAAAGTTTAGTAGTAGTGTTAAAGTATTTCAGTATAATTTGTTTTCCTCTTGTGAAGCATTTAGCAGCATTCAATGAATACATCATCAAAGGTTGATAGCATATATTATATGGTTCCTCTAAAATGTTTAGTTACATCTTTGCACCTTAGCCAGGATTCATAGTAAACAGCACTGCAGGCAAATTACCTGGAAATGGAAAGCTGATTTACACTGCACTTCTAAGAACTGATTTATAGTCATCCAAATTCCATAAAGAGCAGCATCTTATTACATGGAATTTGGATAACTATGAATCGCTCCACTGTGTAGTGGAACAATCATGCAGAGGAGCACCTGCAACCTTCTCTGTAACACATGTACTAAGAGAAACACAGACACACATACAGGCATTGACCTCGCGTCCTTGACCATACACAAACACACATACAAACACACACACACACACACACACACACACACACACACACACACACACACACACATACATGCTCGCGCATGCACAAACACACACATGCATACACGCACACACGAGCACACACACCCACACACACCCACACACACACACACACACACACACACACACACACACACACACGCACACACACATAAATGCTTGCAAACATGAGCCCACACTCACATGCACATGCCTACACACATACTGGCAGTGATGACATTGCAGTTCATGCACAGGCACTCAGTATCCACTCTCACACTGTACACACACAAACATGCACACATTCTGACACTGTTGACATCCCAACAGCATTCATGCAAAGACAGTCAAGGACCCAGTCACATGCACATTGCTCATACATGGTTGCACACACACACACACACACACACACACACACACACACACACACACACACACACACACACACACACACACACACACAAAACACACACACACATAAATGCTTGCAAACATGAGCCCACACTCACATGTACATGCCTACACAATCTGGCAGTGATGACATTGCAGTTCATGCACAGGCACTCAGGATCCACTCTCACACTGTACACACACACAAACATGCACACATTCTGACACTCATGACATCCCAACAGTATTCATGCAAAGACAATCAAGGACCCCAGTCATATGCACATTGCTCATATGCGTTTGCACACAAACACACACACACATACACACACACACACACACACACACACACACACACACACACACACACACACACACACACACACACACACACACTCCACAAACTGGCACACAGATGCATATGTTGCCAACCATGCACCGCACTACTTAACCTCCATTGGCTACCTATTTGGGGCAAAGTGGCTTCAATTCGCCATGCACAGATTGCCATCATTAAACATGTGCCACAAGAAAGCTAGCAGGCTGAGTCAGTCATGCAGGGCAGCTGCAGCAGCAGCAGCAGTTACAGCTCTGTTGCAATGAAGAACTAATAGCATATGCCTCCCTAACACTGGTATACGTCTGAAGCACACCTAGTTGGTGGAAATTAAAAAAAAATGTAATTGGTGAGGTTAATAGATATTAACATTTTCTGACTATTAAGATTGTCCTGACTGTTAAATTTATGGTTACTAATGTTTTGACCAAATGTTACCTTTTATGATAGTAAATGCTCTCTCATCATGAATAAAACAAAGGTGCTATCACTATGAAAACCCCAGTAATCTTTCAGGTACTGTTTAGCTTTCTGAGATTGTCAACATGTTGGATTTAAGTTAAAGTCATCATAAACTCACGCATTACCAAAATAACAGACATTTTTTGCCCTTCAGTGCCCCTTATTTGTGTCTACTGTTAGTTGTTCAAAGGGAAAACGTCTTATGTGCTATAGTGTCGCATAAAATCAAGATCCAGGTAGAAACTGCTGACTGCCAGCTTGAACAACTGAATTAGCTTAATCTCCATTGTTTTTCTTTGCAAATGTGTACAGAAATGTTCTTGAAGAACCACACCTGGTATTTCTGAAAACAAATTATCGGACTGGGAAAAATGTGATGCAACTGGCTTGTTAGTCATTTTACATATGATTGTGTGCTATGGGCATTTTCCCTGTCCTGAATGTCTGCCCTTTGTCACCTGTATAACATATATCTGGACATTTCTTGCATTTGATTAGATTTAGCCACATTCTCAGAAGTGCATGTTAAGGAACCCTGCACATAGCTTTGTGTGAGTGCCATTTTACACTGCTTATGTCACAAAAATGGTATCAGCACCATGTATTTCAAGATAAATGTAGAGCAGTGGCTTAGTCCTATGTAGACGCATTCACGAAATTTTACATACAAGATGCCCAGCTTAGAAGAAGGCAAGTACTTGATAGTGTAATGGTATATAAGATCCTGATACTGACTACAGTTTAACGACTCTGCCCAAATCTTCTGAATGCTGCTATAGAAGAGCTCCCCAATATTTCTGGTCAGAAGAGCTGAATATAACTTGTAAACAGCACTGTTATAATACAGGACATATGGCAATTACCACCTGAGGATTAGGGTGTGAGCACAACATTAGCCCACAGGGTTACCTTCAATTGCCTGAAAACTAGTCAGACATTGATACTGATGATTACAATCCAAAATATTCTAAATCCTACAGCAAAAGCACCTTCCTCAAAGATTTTTCAGATGTTATGTACTTCACATAACTGTGCCTTACCTGTTTTTTGTAAATCACAGTACAAAGCACATTGAATACATTGAATATTTTTGTTTTCAGTTTACTTATCGATAAACCACAGTACATTAAGAATTAAATCTGATTTATTTATTATTTATTTATTCCTGTCTTTACTACCCTAAAACTACAAAATCTAGCTGAAAATCCGGTAAGCCTGTAGCATTTTCAATAAGTGGGCTATAAACGTTAAGTATTTTACCAGCAAAAAACACTATTAAAAAGGGCTAAAAAATTAACAAAAAAGGTAAAACTAGTACAGAAAAGAACATTAATTTGCAATTGTACTTATGTAGCACACACAGACCATTCGAACCTTGTGGGCTGGTTAATCCCCGCTCCGCACCCCATGCTGCCCCCAAATTCCACCCAGCCCTAGTAGTGGTAAATTTATAGTATTATTACCACACCCCCACTTTTTAGAACCAATCGGCTATAACTGAGCAATTAAAAGGCACCCCCTTACTCACCCTATTTCACTTATCTTATAATTCATACCCCGAACACCAGCCCATATCTACACAATGACACTACTGCTCTCACCACCCAAATTAATGGCAACAAACTCCATAATACCTCTGTTTCTAATTCCATATATACTTACTGCCAATGAATATCAGGTCTGTTGGGGTTTCCATTACCCAAGAGGCCAAACAAACACACTGACAGTACCAAATAAGTTAGAGCATTTGAAAAATCCCCTCTACCTAACCCCTCACAAATTCAACACAACCAACTCATTAGAACAAGATACATCAATCCAAAAACTAAAAAAATACCAAAGCCTTATTCTCAAATTCCTGAAGTTGACCATTAAATGTCAATGTAATCTCACAATGGATGGCGACATCCACCCAAACCCTGCCCATTCTTAACCAATGGCTCTAACCTCAGCACTACCTCTACATTTAACAGACCTCCTAACTCACTCCTGGTTAGCCATCTAAACATTAGGAGCATAAATAATAAGGTTCTACATCTCTATGCCCTACTAGAACATCTTTCTCCGGATATTCTATGTCTCACTGAAATCTGGCTAAAACCATCAACCTCAGACAATGAGGTTATACCACCAGGTTACAATATATTAAGGCTTGACCGTACAGCTAAGAAGGGAGGTGGGGTAGCTGTTCTATATAAATTCACGCAGAGATGACCAATGATGCCTCACAATTAACATGAGTTGATAAGGCTGAAATTATTATTACTAAACTACATATCAATAAAAATAAATGCATATATATTGTCTGCTTCTATATTCCCCCAGGTAACAATATAAAGATTCTAGAGAATATACTATGCCAGCTGTCAAATCATTACTCCCGAGAAACCATTGTTCTTGGGGACTTTAACATAGACTGGTACACCTGCTCCTCAGAACCCCCTATTCATCATGTTAACCTATATGAATTCACACAGGTCATATCCTCCCACACTAGGATAAGTAAACCCAGCAATAAAGAAATGACCCTGGACTGGATACTTATTAACAGTCATCCCCATATGTACAAAGCTGAGGCTCTGCCTAACGACATAAGTAACCTTCTCACCTATATATTCAGGCAAAAGGCTGAAATCCCTAACTGACCCACTTATAAAACAATTAGGAACAAGAAAAACTTTAACCTTAATAATTTCCAAAATGAACTCAAACTCTGTAATTGGTCAACCCTAAGACATCTGTCACTAGAAGCATACACTCTTAGTACTAAAACTAAAGCTGCCCCATGGCTTTCAGAAGAAGCCAGACAAAAAAAATCTCACTTAGAAACATAGCCTGGGCCACTTTGCGAGCCGTAAAACCCCCACAGATCAACGTAGTTATTGACACCTAAGGAATGATCCAAAAAATCTGTTATAACTGCCAAAAATAAACTATTATTGCCACCTACAACAGAAACACCAAAATAAACCCCCAAATTTTGGGCAGGCATAAATAAACTTCTCCACCCAAGACAATCCAGCACCCCTACCCCATCACCTTCTAACAAAAAACCTCCAGTCGAGGTTGCCAATTCCCTCAATAGCTTCTTTACAGAAACTATTCAGCATCTAGCTAGTCAATTATCTCCCAGCGGCCCAAATCCAACTACTACTACACCCAGTGCCCAAACTACCTTTAACTTTCAACCAGTCACAACATCATTGATCCAAACACTAATCAAGAAATTAAAACCAACTACCCTAGCTGCAGATTTCCTCCCAGCAGAGTACTTACAAAAAACAGCTGATGCTGTAGCCTACTCAATATCCATTCTGATCAATAGAACTATATCTGATGCTTCCATCCCCCTCCATCTGGAAGATATCCCATGTTATCTCACTCCATAAAGGAGGCAGCTCCACTGAACTCTCAAATTATAGACCCATAGCTATTCTTTCACCACTAGCCAAAATCATGGAAAAATGCATCCATAGACAACTCCTGAAATATCTTACCAAGAACAATCTCCTAACAAACTCTCAACATGGTTTTAGACCGTACCAGAGTACCGTCACTGCCCTTTTCTCCTTTACTCACATCATAAATCAAAACCAAAACAGTAATAAACTTTTTTCAGCCATCATTTTAAATCTTTCCAAGGCTTTTGACATGGTAAACTACCAACTACTTCTACAAACACTGGAAACAATTTCCCTAGACACCCAGGCTATCCAATGGTTCCAATCTTATCTTAGTGGTAGACAACAGGCAGTCCTATGGAAGGACAACCTATCCACCTGTTTACCTATCATGCTTGGTGTCCCCCAGGGCTCTATCTTAGGACCCCTCCTATTTTCCATATTTATTAATGACCTGCACAAGGTCATCCCAGATGCTACCTGTATTCAATACGTGGATGACTTGACCCTAATATATTCGGCCACATCCCCAACAGTGTTGCAGTCTTTATCCCAAAATGCTTTTAGTGCTGTTGAAAATTGGCTCCTTAATCATCATCTCATATTAAATCCCAACAAAACTAAGCTGCTGCTGTTCTCTCCATCTCAAAGGTCCACCTCCCAACCTTCTCCATAAAATCCAACAATGGCACCATTATTTCTCCAGATCCCTCTACCAAGCTCCTAGGTGTAATAGTTGACAATAACCTGAAGTTTGACTTGCACATTAACTATACGATTAAAGCAGTTAATAAAAAACTTGGCTCTCTATATAAGATTAAACCCTTCCTAACTCCCCTAGCTAGGACTGTTATTGCTCATACATACCTACCCACTACACTCCTCTATGCCTCCCCCTTATTCACACACTTGAGTAAAACTGACCAAAACAAGTTCATTAGCTGCTGTAATCACATTGCTAGGTTTGCCACTGGTACAGCCTATAGAACCCACCACTACCTTAACCTTAATCTTCTATGGTAGCTTGAACTACCTAACCTACTTGAGGTCAACCAACTAGTAACTGCCCATAAGATTCTCTACCAGTCTGAATATTTGCCTGTTCTTAAAAATCTTATCACCCCCTACCAGAATCTCAAGACAGTCTGATCATCCAACAAAATGTTAGTGTACATATTAAAAACTAACGACTCAGATGGGGAAGCTCTGTTGGTAAAATATTGAATTTACTTCCAGCTGACCTACCTTCAGAACCCTCTTTAGCCCAATTAAAAAAAAAAAAAACTTGTACAACACTTTAAAACATGATGGCTATGTCCTTGCTTTACCCCTGACTAACTTCTACACCCTCAGCTGGGTGCCTAATGAGGACTTTCTCACCTCTAAGTGACTATATCTTAGTTATTCAGTTAATAACCTAATAGCTTTGTGTGTCTGTGTGATGCTTAGATCCTTTTAATGAATGTAAATCTGTATGGAATTTGTAAAATGTGATTTACATGTATATATGTAATAGTTTTTTGTAATATCTATGGAGCTTTTCTCCCTGGGCCTCTGCAGAAAATGGACATGTATCCAGTCAGACTATCCCGGTTAACAAATGTAAAATAACAAAAATAAAATAAAATGTTATGTCAGAAACTAACTTATATGGACTAGAGGAATAAAGACTGCATAACTGTAAGTAATGACAAAAGTTAAGGACTGCAATTACTGAGGCAGACAAAGCGCTGAGCTGAATATTGTAGTTTACATAGTTGATAACACTGCACATTTTCACTCATATTTTATACAACTAAGTGAAATTTCAAGCAGGAGTTCCTCTACACTTTACACAGTTTTATATACATCCCTTACCCTGCAAGACAGTGACATCTCCCACGCTTATTTTCTTAGTGTTTCAGTAGGTAATATGGCTACCTTACACATACTAGTTAATTCTTATTAATCTAGTAAATTCTTATTTATACTACAACTATCTGCAGTCAGCTATGATCTGTTTGTTGCATAATCCCTATCCTCAACCTTTCTATACAAGGAATACAACAACCTGACAAAAATCACAAAAAAAAAAAAAAACCTAATGGCATTTAATAGACATTGAAAAACTGCAAGGCTGGATTCGGCATACTAATTTTCTAAGTGATGGAGCCAGGCAGATGTTAAGTGCTACACAGCACTCCTGCTTGAAAGTTGCAGTGAAGGGCAATGAATAACAGGGCCCAGACAGATGCACGGAATACAGACAAATTAAAAAGAAAAATTGCTTAGAGGTCACACGTAGGGTGTCTGAGGTTACTTAATGGCCTAGTTTAGGTCTGCTGTAGAACATGTTGCAGCTGGGGGACTCACTACATTATTTACAATTACTCTGTACATCCTCCACAAAAAGGTATAGGTTATAAGAAACATTTTTCTTGTAAAAAATGTTTTTTGAACATTGCTTAGAATGGCTGCTACTGTTTTTACAGTCCATTTCTCTATTTCAGAATCACCTTTTTTTTTACTTTTCATAATTGTTATTTAGACATTAATTAGATTAATTAGAGAAATAATGAACACCCTTTCTTTGTGATCTTCATTTTTTTTAAATGCTATGAAAATTAAAACCAGAATGGCACTGTTTTCAAGAATTGACAACATACATGCTGTTAGATGCTAACAGTTTCTTAAATGAGTACAACTGGAACTGTAGATTAACAATACATTAGGAATAAAATAAGAACTGTAGTTTAATAATTTTTTTAAGATTACAGGATCATAGGAGGTTACTAGGCTATCGACCCGGAGGTCATTTCAAGTCTAGCCGTTTCATCCCAATGTAATACCATAGATACTCTAGTCAATGGTTGCCCATGTTCATGAGGGTTGCTATTTTTAATTTATTTTGAGCAGGTAGGTGGACTAGAACACATAGGTCCTTCTTTTATTCACAACGTGGTTAAAATACAATTAAAATCAAAACTGGTGTGATTCTATATCAAAAAATAAGCATTAAATGTGTCAATTAACTAAACATAACACTACATGCAATATATTAAGCAGAGATAAGTAGTGCAGTACAGTACTTAGCATCACATATACATGAGTACTGAATCAGTGAAAAGAAAGGACAGCCTATCTATATAAAGAATATAGGACACACATCAAAGAAGTGAGTAATCAATAACAGCAACGATAAAAAAAAAGAAAGAAAACTTGATCAGAGAATCACCTGCATTATCACTCAAGATTATGTACTTGCAAGGTAAGCTTTTAGGAATTAATACAATATGCTGAGCTGTGTTTAGACAACATTACTGCACTGCAACATCTGTACTGAATCTGAGATTAAGGTAATTCATTTATTTAAGTATGTATTCAACATTTGTATACAAGGACAGTCTGTCTGGGCAAAAAAAAAAAAAAAAAAAATCAGTAGAGGCCCATGGAGAAAAGCTCCAAACCGGAAATACAGAAACATGTAATATAATATAATATAATATAATATAATATAATATAATATAATATAATATAATATAATATAATAATGCAATATAATATACGATATAGTAGCTAGCTTGAGTTAATGGTATACATAGATTGGACTTTAGATCCATGCATAAGCTTGGCTAAAATCATCAAGTGTTAGAAAAACAACTATAAAACAGTTTCTTGTAGACTGCAACTATATTGATTAAAACTTGAGTGTGAGTCTGCACTATTTATCAGCATTTATAAAAAGCATAAATTGATAAGAGAGGCAGAGTATGTTTGTAAGTGTGGCTGGAAACTAAGTATTAGCGCATGGTTTTTAAGCAAGAGATATAAAAGAAAGTCTGAAGAGGGAGGGCATGGTTTGTAGATTCAGAGGAGATGGTGGCATGGCATTTAAGGAGTATAGATAGATGTAGCTATGAGAGGTAGTGAGAGCAGAAGATACTGGAGGGAGAATACATGTATGAGTATATGTACAGTATGTCAAGATGTTATGATAAGGAGAAGTCCTTTTAGGAAATAGGTCGGTACACAAAGGGGATAGCCTGCAGAAGGAGTCATTACTGGGCACATTGCAGGTGCTGCGAACAGCACTTCTGGCTGGCATCAAAGATTGAAACAGTACTAATTTCATGAACTTTAATCATACTTTGATTTAGGAATGGGGTCCATTCCCATTGTGGTATTAGAAAACCCAAAGATTTGTATAAATTAAAAAGGGATTGGCTCGGTTAGTGCAGGTAGGAAGTTGGACAATCTTTCAGTGGAATTAATGGCTGTTGCTTTGGATAATTGTATTTGAACAGTAGGATGTTTGAGTGCTGATATAGATAGGTTGTGTCTGGGAGATGAGGGTCAGAAATATTTTCCTTGGAGATTTAATAAACTCCATGTAGGAATAGTGGGAAGCCTACACAGAGTGTACTGTGGCTGTGTCTGCAGCTCCCCCTTGGCAGCATGCCTTGCATATTAATAAAGGCCCGCTACTGAGAAAAAGACATGTAACACATTTATAGAATTAGTGTAGAGGGTGTGTTACAGTGTCTGGAGATAAGTAACATACCCTCTGCACTATTAAAGTGTGGGATGGCACTGAAATATAAAAGTAAAATATGTTATTTCCTTTTTTTAAACTTTTTTTCTTGTTCTTGCATGGTGTGGCACTTAGCAATGGACATGTGCCAGACATGTAAAAATAGAAACCGAATACTTTTAATTTTCATATCAAAAGTCAAGTTTAAGCATAGCTGAGTGTGTCTGCGTGGCACAGGGTGGTGCTCAGCAGTGCTTAAATGTGGTGGAGAGCTATATAGAAATGTATAGCAGTTTCCAGCATATCCTTGTAGCCGAATTGTTAGAGTCAAGGCCCAGTGTGCAGTAGGTGCACAGTTTGAATACACAGACAGACCATTCAGCTTTTTACATTTGACAACAATATGTCATATAAAACAAAAAAACAGTTCAAACTCACAAGGTACACTAGAGAATGTCCGGTGGAAGGAAAAAAGCTGCAACTATGAAAACGTAAAGCTGCTCATTTTATTAACACACACTTTTCATCCGGACTCAGTCCGAACTTCCTCAGACACAAAAATACAACTAATATAAAAGCAAATACTTAAGTACTAGTACAAAAAAGCACATGACAAAGTATACCCTATCCTGGTATAGCAATACACTCAAATTATCTAGTTTAATTAAATAATTAAATCAAGGAACCCCACCCTTCATCAGCATCACTAAAGGCACAAAGCGAAATATGATGAAACTCCTTACTAGCATCAATGCTTGTAGACAGATAAAGGTCAAATAACATAAACACAGTAAAAATAGTAAAAATAAAAGCAAGCCACAAACCCACAAATCAATCAAACAGTTCACATTTAAAATGACCACAGCCTACGATTAATGTGGCTGTTCAGTTAAGACAAATTCATAAATGGATTAAAAATATATACAGTCTTATGGTTCTAAACATATATGCAAAACAAACTTTTAATTAAATATCTTAATCAAGTAACACTCACTGTTCTGCGAAGAAACTTTACATAATTTATATTTAATCCAGATGGCATTCTTGTAAGGGGCGTTCATGGACATTTAAATGCATTTCCAACCTTAAAGAAAAGGCGACCAGAACAACAGGACCTGATGCATAGAAACCTAAGCATTTAAACATCCACACTCACTTAGGATCTTTGAAAGGATTATAAACATGCCTATGAATATTGCCGAAGAAACGGCAAACAGCTACCACGTTATTTCTCAGAGTAATGCTCATCTTCACATTAGTCCCTTACACTAATCAATCAATGGATTGGTCTCCTGCAGATTTATTTGAACCAATGAGTTCACTTGACAGTACGTGTTGATGGACGGAAAAGACTTTCACCAACTTTGAGTAATGAGAAGATGAGCATTACTTTGAGAAATAACGTGTTAGCTGTTTGCCATTTCTTTGGCAATATTCATAAGCATGTTTATAATCCTTTCAGGGATCCTAAGTGATTGTGGATGTTTAAATGCTTAGGTTCCTATGTATCAGGTCCTGTTTTTCTGGTCGCCTTTTTTTAAGGTTCAAAATGCATTTAAAGGTGCATGAACGCCCCTTAAAAGAATGCCATTTGGATTAATTATAAATTATGTGAAGTTTCTTCGCAGAACAGTGAGTGTTACCTGATTAAGATATTTAATTAAAAGTTTGTTTTTTATATATGTTTAGAACCATAAGACTATATTTTTTTAATCTGTTTATGAATTTGTCTTAACTGAACAGCCACTTTAATCGTAGGCTGTGGTCATTTTAAATGTGAACTGTTTGATTTGTGGGTTTGTGGCTTGCTTTTATTTTTACTATTTTTACTGTGTTTATGTTATTATTTGACCTTTATCTGCCTACAAGCATTGATGTTAGTAAGACGTTTCTTGATATTTCCCTTTGTGCCTTTAGTGATGCTGATGGATGGTGGGGTTCCTTGATTTAATTATTTAATTAAACTAGATAATTTCAGTGTATTGCTGTACTAGGATAGGGTATAACTTGCCATGTGCTTTCTTGTACTAGTACTTAAGTATTTGCTTTTATACTAGTTGCATTTTTGTGTCTGAGGAAGTATTGACTGGGTCCAGATGAAAAGTGTGTGTTAATAAAACAAGCAGCTTTACTTTTTCATAGTTGCAGGTTTTTTTCCTTGCACGGGATGTTCTCTAGTGAGCAATATGTCATATGTTTTTTACTTTATTATGTATGTATTGACATTTGTTAACCATGTTAGTCCAGCTGGGCTAGAATCCCATGTTTAGTGAACACCCTTGGAGAAAAGATCCAGTTACACACAGGTCCAGAACACATAAAATACACACTCCAAGATAAACAATTAAAATAGAGAAGGTCAGGAAATATAGAAGTGCAATACATACACATAATAATAAAGTAGTAGTAATGAATGAATAATTTAATATTAGTATTATTTTGTTTTGTTTATTTGTTTTATTTTTTCAAAATGTGTTTTGCCTTTAGCTAAGCTCTGCTAAGCACTGCTAAGCGAAGCCAAGCAGTGCTTAAACAGGACCCATTTTAGCAGTACTTAGCAACACGCAGATCCACTTAGCTGGTTTGGGCACTGCTACGCAAATGTTGTTTAAGCAGCTATCAGCTCAGCTAAGGTAGTTTGCACACCGCTAAACAATGCTAAGCATTGCCATTTTAAGCACTGCTTGGCTGAGATCAATGGGTTTGTGCGGTGCTAAGAGGAGCTCCGCATTTTTAAAAATAGCTCAATGGCAGCAAAGGGCAGGAAAGCAGCCTTATTTAAGCTGAACAGGTGGGAATACAGCCAGAAACTGTTGGAATTCGATCCATGCAGGACCTATGGTAGGAGTTGGAGAGGGTGCATGCTTCTGGGTGTAGCAGTGGGGCATGTTGGACTCCAGGGTCATGGTTGGAGTCCTTGTGAAAGACCATGACATCCAGCTGCTGCAGGGCCAATACCAGAAGTTGGAATACAAATCAGAGGCCTGGGACCAGCTGGCACATGACCTCACCAGTGCAACTGGTATCCCCTGTACAGTTGAGCAGATACGTCACCACTATGATGACCTGAAGGGGGATCTCTTAGCCACTTGGATCTAAAATGCTTGGGCGGACAATGCCTCACAAGTTTGTAAGTATTGTAAGATTGTTTTGCAAAATGCTGGTATGAATATGTGATAGACAGGTACACATAATGGTGTTATTCTCTCATTACAGCTGCAGAGGAGAGAGCTCACAACCTGGAGGCACATGCAGGCTGTCTGGCCAGGTTGCACCGAGAGTGTGGTGAATACAGATATATCTTGCAATACATAGTAATATAAATAAGAAAGATTACAGTAGTAACTGCTAGTAGGTTTATTCTGTTTTGAGTATTCTGCAATAAATGTGGTCATAGACCTGGACTGATATAAGTGAGTAATGCCAGGTGCAGTTCAATATAGATCAAAGCATGACACCTGCTTACCTGAAGGAGAGAAAGTTACTACTGCAGTAATAATGATAAGGAAATGAAAGTGAATACTGTACTAATAATAATGTTAGGGTAAGAAAGTACAACTGCATTCACAGATGTTAAGGGAAGAAATAAACTGCATTCATACTTTTAAGGAGATAAAGTACAACTGCATTCAGACTGGTCAAGGAAATAAAGTTAGTACTGCATACATTGTGCAATATCAGCTGTCTTTCGACACCTGCATTATTTAAAGTGTTCATCAATAAAGACTGTTAGATGTATACCAATCGCTGTTTCATGTCACCCGTAAAAAAGCTGTGTTTTGCCAAATGTTTGCTGTTGATCAAGAAATCCAGTATAACAAGTGCTGTGAAATAAACACGGGAATAATAACATGAAGTGACTGACGGTTAGCTGATAGACTGTTTTGCTAAAGTGTAGATGTGGAGCTGTACTACAAGATATAATGCATTATGATATTTGTACTCCACCAAGATCTGAACCTAGATTAGTAATGGCTAAGATATTATAGTGTGTTTCTCTCAGGATTGTCTTGTGTTAACCATTGTATTTCAGCTATATGCATTTCTAAACTTATTAATGCTGCTACAGGTAAGTATGAAAGTGTAGTAGCTGGAGACTGCAAATATAACATCTTCAACTGTATATGGGTCAGGTGGGCAACCCAGCACTCTAATATGGTCTGTACACATCGCACATATTCCCATCCACTCAGGCTTAAATGTGTACACCTACATTCCAAGTATTAATACACAGTTCACCTACTATCTCTGTCATGCATGAATCTCATGCATGTGTTTTCAAATGTCACTTCAGTCTGGTATGGTACTCTACCTCTATTACCAGGTCAGAATTTGTTACCAGATGAGCTGTAGGACTCTATTACTCAATCAATGTTCAGCAATGGCTCAGTAGCTCAGCACGATAAATGTTAGGTATGATATCCTTTTTTTCACACACAGACCGGGTTTCGAATCCAGGGATTTGTGCTACTAAATATTACTAGAAACTTCTATGTATTGTTAACAGATGTTCTCCCCACAGGAATTACAAGCAAATACATGGCTGTATTATTTGTTCAAATGGATTACTCATTTGTATGTCCAGAGGTGCCACAGTGTTAACAATAATGGTCAGCAAGGTGATAGGGCTGCAGTAAATGAAAATTCAAAATGTAAAATGCTAACACAAGATACTACAACAAATAAAAGTTTTTAATGTTTGTATGGCTATATGCCTGGTGTGTCTGTCAATGTCTGCTGTTAGACTAACCCCATGCTTGCCAAGGACTGCATGATAAGCATAAACTCTCTGTACTGTGCACAATACATGTCTCTCAAGTGTCACGCTGTCACGGACTGTGATCACTGTTGACAAATCTCTGGGACACAGATTTAACAGCCACTTGATTTATCTGAATAGCACAGTCACACTACATCAGTCCACAGTACTCCTTGGTAGTCACATATGTTCCCCTGAACTGTAACAGCCCTCTAGCTGTGTACCTGTAGGTGTTACAGCTTGGCCCATACTGTCCCATGCGGATAGCTTGAGAGGTATGTAGGTGCTACAGAAAGCTATAGGGCACTTGTATACATAAAGCAAGGGTAGACCCATAGAGTAAAGAAGAGTTTTGTTGCACACAATTTAACCTATACTGGTAGTAATGGCATGATTTTCTTTCTCCCTCACCCCTTAACATCAACATGATTTATTATTCTTATACATCTGGTATGGTTTGCTATTGACATATGTTGTTCACAATACGTTATGTTGGGCCTTGTATTTTATTATTGTTATGTATTATAATGGTTGCATACTAACATACCTTGTTGAATTACCTATGTTGTTGGCCTTATGCCATATCTGTTACTGGCATATTATTACAATACTGACTGTTATCTCAATTATTGTTACAATACTGAATGATCTCAATTATTGTTACACTACTGACTGTTATCTCAATTATTGTTACAATACTGACTGTTATCTCAATCATTGTTACAATACTGACGGTTATCTTAATTATTGTTGCAATACTGACTGTTGTCTCAATTATTGTGTTCTATATGCTATGGCGTGTTACATTACTGGGTTATGAGATTTGTTCTGCATGCTGTTATAAATCACCACATTTTTTCTTCATTACTAACCTATACACTTTGAAAAACCTCAACACCATAGCTCGACTGGGTAGGCTGGTTCCCGCAGATCCACCTACCATACCTCAACCAGTTGTGGAATCTGGTCCCAGCATGACTGGCGGGATCCAACCTGGAGCTCCCCACTCCACTGGTCCTGCACCACCTACAGGTGGAACCACCTCAGGGGACGGGGCCTGTCCCCCCCTGGGTGCGGGCATGGAGACGGAGTGGTCAACCAGTGACAGCTCCCAGGGATGGTGCACAGGACTGTCCAGTGTGATTTAGACAAGCAACTGCCCCAGATTGTGGGCAGACTGGCTGATCTGGAGGGGCAGGCTAGCGTAGCGCCCAGCCCGCAGTGCAGCCACCTTCGGGGCCATGAAGGAGTAGTGGTGGCTGCCAATGGGTGGGAAGCTCAGACCCAATGCTGCCATCTGGGGGCAATTGGTTCTCCCTGTCCAAGGTGTTTACCCCCTCATGTGTCATACACCACCCCTGTCTGCTGTCTTGTCTGTCTTGTCTGTTTGCAAATGCTACCTCTCCTACCCAACTTACCTCCCCACATGTACCCATATCCCTTCCCCAACATTCCACTCTCTCCTTACAAAAAAAAATGGGCATCTGTCCCACAAAAAAAAAATATTGCCTGATACATAGGTCTCCATTTCGCCCACACCAACACTGACCACACTCAATCATTACACTAATTAATCAGCAAAGTTATGTCACCCACACCCCTCTCTCTGGGATGTGAGGCTCCAAATTCTAAATTGTCCACAACCTGCACAGCTGTTGCTGTACAAGAAATTGAGAGTTATGTTCCTTTCCTACACTTGTCTTGCACATTGCTACCTGCCTTTCACATTGTTTTTCCCCCTGCTTGCCCCCATTTCACCACTTTCCTATCATCCCTTTTTTCTTTTCTTTTTTTGGGAATAGCACAGGTTTAAGTGGGGCTAAGCACTGCTTTGCATCACTGGCATTGTGCAATCCCACACAAACCCACTTAAAGATGCTTTAATCACCTTCTGTCTTTCTGACACTGTTCTGAACATCAGCAAAACGATTACCCTGTCAGCTATGGCATAGTGCATTAGCCCTCTAAGTCACTTAGCTTTGAAGAATAGTAGGTGTTTCTATAAACTTATCCTGATTATCAGTGATGCACATCAGAAAAAATGTCAGTGCTGCCAAGTCTCAAACTCATGACTCTACAAACTACTGCACAGTGCATTAGCTCACTAAGTCACTTAGCTTCCAAGAATAAAATGTGTTTCCATAAACTTCCTGATCATCAGTTATGCACATCAGAAAAAAAGTCATCACTGCCAAGTCTCAAACACAGGGCTCTGTCAAGTACAGCACAGTGCAGTGCATCAGCCCACTAAGCCACCCAGCTCTAAAGTGCAACAGGTGTTTCCATAAACATATCTTTATTGCCAGTGACACACTGTGTGTACATATAATGGGAAAAATTACAACATACTTGGGACTGTGATACAGACACCAAACCGGTATACAGACAAATAAATGTTGATAGATGTACATGAGGCTTAGGATTGCAGGTACAGCTGACAAATGCACAGACTGTTGTGGAATGCCCACAGTTGTGCCACCTACATTTGGCACAGTTGTCATACAACCTATGCTGTGTGCTGATGTACTGGCAAATCAGTACACTTTGAGATTAAGCAATCATGATAGACAGTTCAGTGTCACATGGCATACACATCCGATCACACATGTTCATGCCAATCCTGTGGAACAGACTGTATGCATGCACATATGTCCTGCCAATACACTTCCTATAGTATTGACTCTATAGCTCAATCTGTTACAGTCCTAGCATGCTTAACAGTTTTCCACCCACAGTCCTAGCTTCCATTCCACTGTGTTGCATGTCAAGTATATGGTTGTCAAAACAATTAAATAACTGAGCCGTGCAATTGTAAGCAGAACGGTTTGCTGCTATTGCAGTCACTGCCACCCATATTAGCACCTCAAACTCCTGTAGGTTGAGGCAAAATACCCAAATATGTATAGGTGTCCTAAATGTTGCCTACCACTCTCTGGGTGGCACTATTACATAACATATGTACCAGAGGCACATGCCTCACCTGGACGGTTATGGGTACACACACCCTGGCTATGCTATGACAAAAGAGCTGATAGTGCTCCCTCACTCACAGGTACAGCTTGCTGTCCCACAGTGTGTTCACAATCTCCAGTATGACACCTGGCCAGAATGCAGCTGCTGCAGCCTGCAACATATGCATCAGTATGTTCAGCTACCTGCTACAGACCTAACAATACTCCCAAACACCTAGAACTGGGAATCCACACAACACCCATACAGAATGGGGGTAGGGAATGGTCAAGTGACAGGGACATATGTCAAAGTCTTCCCTTACAAACATACACAGCTGATACACCAGCAGCTACTACAGCAGCATGCATATTTTGATGCAAATGATGTATGAAACTCACATCTCTCTGTCACTTTACTGACCACAGCCCATGTTGTTACACAGTAAACTGCCACATAATCAGAAAGTCTGTTCACAATGGCCAAACATAGCATGCAAAACTGTGGACATACCACATAAATCCAAACAGTGGACAGTATTTAAACCAACCCTCTGTGATGCTGTAGCCCCCATACCTCAATAATGTCCTTCTCATGGATCAGGAAAAGAGCCAAGGCCTACATGAAGGCCTCAAATACATCACTATGTTGCCATGACTTTGGCTAATGAAAATGCAAATCAGCTTTTCTGGATGCAATTAGCAAGTCTAAGTCACAGATTGGTGCACAGACAATCAGTTATCCATGAGCATTAGCTACAAAAGGCAAGCTGCTGCCTATGGTAAACAGGTCTGTGACTTTCTCTGTGATGACAGACTGTACTATCCTAGCATTCTACCACAGGATTTCTACACATACAGGATTATAGCACTATACCAGGTATGTAATAGCATTTCCCCATGTAATGGAATACAGATGGGAGGATGCAGTCATGGGAACAGGGAGTACAACAATAGAGATCCGTGGTAAATATCTTGGAATGACATGTTGCTGTTAGTCAGCTGTCCAACAACTACAGGCTTCCCTTTTGGCTCTGTCTGCTGTGACACAGATCACAGCTCTGGACCCTGAGTCCCCCCTGCAATGGTCAGCTCATGCATGAATGCTACTGGATTGTGTATTAGACAATAGTAACAGTCAGCAGTGGTGGATACAGCTGGCATATCACATGATGTACTGTCACTCTGCTCCTCTCAGCCTGTGAATGTCACACAGGCATAGCTCAAAGATTGTCCCGGTGTCCCTGACTGTTCCTGATGTACTCTGGCTAGGTCACTGTGTACTCAACACCTTTATATCATCACCTGAGAGCTATGGTAGCATACCTGTTGACCCCCTACACCAGGACATCAGGTGTAGCCAGTACTAGTGGGGGAACACAAGCTCCGCCTCAGCAACTGAGTGTACATATTCAGCATGCAACATATGAGAATTAATACAGTACCAGATATTAAAGTACCATAACTGTTTGCTGAGGTGTCTGGCATGTGACAGCCAGATTCCCCACAGTCTAGAAACAACCATTACATATTGTCCAACTGTTTTCCAGACCTCCACATTTGTCTGGCAGAGGGTACACGTATATCAGGTACAGGTACACATTCTGCAAACATCTGTGTACTGCGGATTTTGGAGACACACAAGGAGGATACCCTACAACACATTTCCAGTGCTGTCTGTAATTGTGTTGCACAGATGTTGCTGGACTGCCCCAATACACCTGTAGTATCACTCACCTATTTGTCGGATGGTGGTTGTATGACATGGTGCTGGTATGTCACCCACAGGGGGCACTCCACAGTAGAACAGTGATGGGTGTGGACACATAACAACACAGTCTGTCACAGCACACAGGGCCATATATGGTATACCTAGGATCATATGAGGTTATTAGGCTATTGGTCCTGAAGCCCCCATAAGCCTAGGCTGGAGTTTAGCCCATGTGTATGCAAGTCAGCACCCAATGCCATACTCCAACCGGAACACAGGTGGTATCCCAAGGGTGTATACCCTGGTTAACCATCCATTCATCCAGGTTTCCCTTGATAAGGTGTAAATAGGTACTCTGCCTGATGTGGACAGGGTGTCCATTCCGCAGCTGGACAAACATCTGACCCGGCAACAAGTGCTGTCGATGTCACAGACCAGTTTGAGCGTGTGTGTGTGTGGGTTAATAGAGTGGAGCTTGACTTGCAGTTGTTGACCAGTCCCATCAAGATGGAGTCAGTGATGGCCTTGTATGCCATAAAGAGGTCACATCTGAGGAGTCTGTATGACATTGGCAGAGGGATGGACTTATAGCCTATATGTGTATGGTAGATGTTTGAGGACCTGGTATTCTCTGGTGAGGAACCTCAGTGATCTACCCAGCTGCTGCATGTGCTTTGTGAGGTACCTGATGATAGGGGCAGTATACAATTAGTGGGCCTTATTAGGGGGGGAAATACAGGGATGTTATGAACCCCATATCCCTGGATGACATACCCTTATGTATGAGATGGGCCATGTAGAATGCCTTTTTTACAACAGAAGCAACATAGGTTCATAGATTAGGTTCATAGATTAGTACTAGGCTAACTGCCCTTGCAAGCCATTTTATGCCTAGCCAATTACCCTTGTGAGACTCAAACCCTGCACCTTGTGTTTGTAAAGCAAACACTTTAACCATTAGGCCACCCTCCCAACCATCCCAACATGGTGGACAAATGTCATGTTGCCATTGCCATCAACCTGTGTGCACAAATCACTTTCAACTGATCGCATGCTTAGGATCTTGTTAGTAGTGTGATAATATGTGGGGACATCACTCTCCACAAAGGGAATGACACTGCATGTCGTGGTATGAAGCCTGAGGCCATGTGTCTGGCACCTGCATGTGTCTGTGTGAGACCCTCTTGGGGGATGGCCACATCATTAGGGAATTTGGTGACAGCACCCAGCATGCAAGTAATGTGTGAGGAATTAGACTAACATATATGGGGCAGCTACTGAATGCCAGGGTCCAACATTGCCTTGTAGGTGTGACACAGGCCACCTCTGGTCAACCTGTACAATACCGAGTTGGGCATTACTGATTTGAGCCTGTCTGCATGGGACAGGTGTTGGAGGCAATGGATTACCTTTGTGGGTATTATCATGGCCTTTCCAGTTGGTGTAGATGTCTGGATAGGTACATACCAAATAGGGCATTGTAGTAACTTATTGATCTACTGAATGAGGACTATACAGAGGTAATGACCACCTTTTTTCTGGATGCAATCCCTTTACCTATCAGGTGAACCACATACAAAGCTTTTGTGCCCACTGGTGCTACATGATGGTTGAGTGCGACATTGTTACCAACCTGAGTATCCAGGTCTGTCAACACAGATTGTGTGTTTAGGAGGTTCCGCTGATTTGGCAAACAGTGGGGCTGTGTCCTTATTGAATGTTATTATGGTACAGTTGTCTGCATTTAGCTTGAGATGTAAAACTGAAAAACAAGCAAACTTAGAAAAACACAGAAGGATGCAAGGCTCCTTACGGACGCTCTTTAATGCTTTAAGTGCGGTAATTACGATACACTTTTCGTTGGTACCAAACCAACTTCTTCAGAAGATTAAAAATCAAAAATCAAACATCTGTTACACAGTAACTTGAGCAGTTTATACATGCTTGTGTTAAAACCTGAACACACCTACTTAATCCCATTGGGTAATTGGTGTGTTCGACAACAATTTACTAAAAACAATTGTCTAAAACGTTAAAATCAATTTACCTAAACAAGTTTCACAGCTAATGCCTAAAGTTACAAAAATGAGTATCTTTGTTGCAAATAGCCCACCTTAACACTTTTTGGTGTATTGTACTACAATTTGTCGAACACACCAATTACCCAATGGGATTAAGTAGGTGTGTTCAGGTTTTAACACAAGCATGTATAAACTGCTCAAGTTACTGTGTAACAGATGTTTAATTTTTGATTTTTAATCTTCTGAAGAAGTTGGTTTGGTACCAACGAAAAGTGTATCGTAATTACCGCACTTAAAGCATTAAAGAGCGTCCGTAAGGAGCCTTGCATCCTTCTGCATTTAGCTTGAGGCCAGGAACTTGCCATCAGTCCTTACTTGGTGTATGACCTTGTTGCAGTGTGTTAACATCATTTGGTGGGTGAATGACAGACAGCACACAACTTACATGCACCACAGCCTTGGTAAATAACTACAAATGTGGGTGGTGGTGGTTAGCATTCATGCCTAGATACATGTGGGTTATTTAGGGGCAACAGCTACTCACAGGGCCTCAACATGTATACATATTGCACACACATAGGCAAGAGAGATTAGGGCTGCTATTATCAAATAGCCAATGTGGGACACTTCTTGTGGTATCATGAGAGATGCCATGACAAACCATACCCACCACAAGTGCAAATGACAGGACCTCTCATTTTTTGCCAATATGACAGCTTATTTTTGTAGCATTTGCCTAGATTATGCTATTTCTCATAACATTACGGTGTTTCTGATGTAAAATGACTATTATATGCAACTATTACAAAAATGTAAGACATGTTTGTTACCCTATACTCTTGGGACACATATATAGGTTAAGTTGTTTTCACAGGATACACATCTCCAACATGGATTGCAACCTGCACAGTGTGACAGGTGTTGGCCCTAACACAGTCATGTTGCTGCAAGGGGATATATGGACACACACACAGACACACTCATGAAATGCCCTTGTTGAGACTAGAACTCGTACCTGTCTAGTTGTATATACTGTAGCGCTACATATATATCGCATGTGCGACAGAGCTTATATGTTTTTGCAATGTCTGCTGCTACTATTCAGGTGGATGACATCTGCAGGCACTGTAAAGGTTGCCACTTGGGGACTTAACAGGTTTGCATAAGCCCTTAAAATGGTACAACTGTTGCACACACATAGGCAAGACAGCCATACTGCTGCAAGGAGATATGCATAGATACACACATATACTTGCCAGTATTGAAATTAGAACCCCTAACTACCTGCACTATAATAGTACGTACATATTGCATGCGCCATGGAGCTATTGTGTTGGGGGGGTGTTTAACTGTGCTTCTAAGCCAAAGGACATCAGTAGGCCCTAAATGGGTTGCCAATGGGGGGTTAACAGGCCCTTAAAATGGTATAACCATCACAGATGCACACAGCCAAGACAGCCACACTGCTGCAGGGGATATGCTTACAAACATGCACTCACACATTTGTCAGTATTGAGATTAGAACTCCTACCTATCTACACTATAGTAGTATGCATAGATCTCACATGCTATGGAACTATTGTGTTAAGAGTATGTCTAACTGTGCTTCTAAGGTGGAGGACATTAGTAGTCCCTAAATGGGTTGCCAGTGGGGGGTTAACAGGTTTGCACAGGCCCTTAAAATGGTATAACCATCACACACACACAGGCAAGACAGACACATTGCTGCAAGGAGATATACGTACATACACACGCCCATATACACTCACTGAGTTGCCATTGCTGGGATTAGATGTAGGCTACTACAGTGCTATGTACTTATTGCATGTGCCATAGAGCTCATGTGTCTGGAGAGTGTCTAACTGTGCTTCTAAGGTGGATGCCATCAGCAGGCCCTGTGACGTAGATGACTGGGGGGATAACAGGTAGGCACAAGCCTTAAAATGTATTGGTATTGCACACACATATGCAAGACACACACACTACTGCAACAGGATATACTTACACACACACATACTAACTGAGTCACTGTTGTGGGGAATAGATCCCCTACCAAATAAATTGCATATACTATAGTGTTACGTACTTATCATATGTGGCACAGATCTTATGTGTCTGGAGAGTGTCTAACTGTGCTTCATAAGGTGGATGACATAAGCAGGCCATATGCAGTAGGCCACAGGGGATAACATGTAGGTGCAGGCCTTAAAATGCATTGGCATTGCACACACATAGGCAAGACAGATACCCTGCTGCAAGGGGATATACTTATACACACGCACACTCACTGAGTTGCCATTGGTGGAATTAGACACACTACCTATCCAGTTGTATATAGTGTAGTGCTACATAGTTATCTCATGCACCACAGAGCTTATGTGTTTAGAGAGTGTCTGCCACTGCTGTTTGGGAGGATGACATCAGCAGCTGTTGACAGGGAGGCCACTGCTGGTGAGGACACTGGGCACAGGTCCATAAAATGAGTGACCATTACACAGACATAGGCCTGCTGGGCATGTATACTGCTGTATGTGGAATATCTACACACACACACACACACACACACACACACACACACACACACACACACGGTGGCTGATGTGAGATTAGAACCCTTACCTACCTACTATTACACAATACAGCTCACCGTACTAATTGCATGTCCCACTGGTTACACTTGGTGTACAAGTGACTGCAGCAATACATCACTCTATATGCTTTTCTGTGTGTGTGTGTGTGTGTGTGTGTGTGTGTGTGTGTGTCTCTGTCTCCCTCCCCCTCTCTCTGTTTCTGTAAACATATATATATATATATATATATATATATATATATATATAAAGGATAGATAAAGGCAATCATGTCTGCTGGGATAGGGAGAGACAGTTAGGTATAAATAGCTGTCTGTATGCACAGAGATATATGGACATCTCAGTTCTATAATCAGATGTTCCTTCAGACATGGGCTGAAATTAGCTGTGTAGGAGCATGCTCTGTGTGACCATCAGTACTTACAAGAGGACTCCAGGTCAGATTTACTTGTACTCCAGTCTGGGAGTGTGTGTGCTACAGACAATTGGCTACTGCATCTGATTAAACAGTCCAACACCTCCCTGATATGATGCTCAAGGGATTTTCTGGCTGTGTGCTGACTGTAATATCTGACTCATATCTAGGGTGTTTGCTGAGTGTATTAGAGTGAACAGGGTTTTGGATCATATGTCTGGTACATTTTACATAGCAATGTGATTTCCTGGTACATCAGTGGCAGATCATTGTAGATTGATGTGAGGAACCACTGATAGACATTTGGGTTACTGACTCCATACACTACCTGGGATCCATGCAACTGCACAAACTGTTCTATTCTGCACTTTCTACATTTTTCTGGCCATTAGTCCCTCCTTTTCCTTATATATGGGCCTTTGTCCTGCCCTGCTGCACTTCCTAGCTTTCTTCACAGTTGTTGTGCAATGTGGTTGTAGGAATGCTGTTAATGGGGTATGTGATGTAACACCACACATAGGGTTACAGACTTCACACCTCTGACTGTACCTGTTTAGCAGGCTGTCCAGCCTTGTGCCCCATATGCCTGCTGTGGGTCTCAGATGGTTTGTGTTGTACTGTTATACGGCTACATGGCGCTCATACATCTCAACCTCTTGGAGCCAGAGATCTGGGCAAAGCCATGTATAAAAGTGGGTTCCCTATTAAAATTGTGAAGGTCCACTTACCCGAATACAAAAACATCGACACGTATACGTCAAAACACAAAAACATCGAACATTCTGAATAGTGAAATCCGAAATGTCAAATCGTCATGGTTGGCCCTTCTGTGGTATAGCTCCGTAAGGTAATGTGCGATAGTTACAGACCTTAGGGTTAGGGTGCGGGTTAAGGTAAGTGTATAGATAGTAATTGTGTGTGATAGTTACAGACCTTAAGGTTAGGGTGCGGGTTAATGTAAGTGTATAGATAGTAATAGTGTGCGATAGTTATGGACCTTATGGTTAGGGTGCGGGTTAAGGTAAGTTTATAGATAGTAATATTGTGCGATAGTTATGGACCTTAGGGTTAGGGTGCAGGCTAAGGTAAGTGCATAGATAGTAATGTATGTAAGGTTTAGTGTAGGGTTAGAAGTAGGGGTTTTGTTAAGTGTATGTGTGTGGGTTATTTATTTTGTTTGGGTATAGCTCCATAAGGTAAGTCTGCAATAGTTATGAACCTTAGGGCTAGGGTGCAGGTTAAGGTAAGTGCATAGACAGTAATGTATTTAAGGTTTAGTGTAGGGTTAGACATAGGGTTTCTATGTATGTATGTGGTTTATTTATTTTGTTTGGGTAGGTAGTATGTAGTGCGTAGTTGGGATGGACAACTATGATGGTTCGAGATTTTGAATTTGGCGGTTTACGGTGTTCGGTGTGTTCGCGGTTTGTGTAATATGTGTCGATGATTCTGTATTCACTGTTTAGGACTTTCGCAGTTGTAATATAGACCTATAAAAGTGGGACACAGACAAAGGCACAAACTTATGGGCAAATGTTTCAAATTGCTCTTACTAACTTAGATAGTTGGTAGAATTCAGATTTTGTATTAGCATAAATATTCTTATGTGTATGAAGTGTGCATCTCAATTGTCTGTCAATATTTTCTCATGTCAGCCTTTGCTGATTCACCAGTAGTTGGCCAGAAAAATGCAGTGTCATGAAAAACAGACCATATATATGAGGCAAAATGTGGACATTCTGGGACACTCTTACATTTGAGGAGTATGATGGTGCCCACTGACATGTTGTAAGTATTGACACAGTTACATGACAGCCTTGAAACCCTGCTGCTACTCTGACTTGTTACAACCTGCTGTTCTACTAGACACCATCTAGGTTACTCAGAGCTGTATACTATCCATATCTGTGGCCCCCTGTCCCTCCATTGTCTCTGGCTTTGTCCAGCTTTCCTGCAGTAACAAATAGTGACATATGGACAGTCTGTAGAACTCCTACCATAGATGTAGCTCCCATGCAAAATAGTAGGCGCAGCCAGTATCGAACCATGGGCACCATCAAGCATGGTAATGTACTTAGCCCACTAAGCCATGACAGACATCAGACAGTACAATTTAATTCCTGACACTATCAACCACAGACATACATAGCACATGGATCCCTGCATATTTTAGAAATGGAACATGCCACCAGGTTGATTGGGACAGCCCTGGGATTTTGTGGTCCGTTGCTATTACCTTGCAAACATAATTTATTGCAGTTGTATGGGAACATGGGGTAGGTTCGGGTTAGGTGACTCTAGCACTGATAAGTCAAGCATCTGTCTTATGACCTCACTGTTTGTAATTCCCTCACATAGTGCAGTGGGTTTTGCTGGCTTGGGGCCTAATGCATATTATGGGGCATCCAGTATTGGGCAGAGAGTTCCTATTGTCCCACATAGTTGTCAGTTTTCTGAAGCTATCCCAGTAGCCCACTCTATTCCCTTGTATACATGTAGCAGGTGCATACCTATACTACCATAGTGTATACATTTGTTGAAATGAAGAGTGGCTTACCTTGTGCCTGCACAGCAGTGGATATAACAGTGTTTCAGGGCTGACTCTGTCAGATGCACACAGTGCACAGTCAATACATGTTAAGGTACAGGTTGTGAGTTGTGGCTGACATCCTTTTTTGTATGTATGTGAGTTGGAGTGAGGTGTCAGTCTCTAGGCCCTAGGTTGTCAGTGCGTGTGCTGTGGGTTGCCACTTTGGGAATGCCAGGGCATACTGGGCATGCCTATGTCTGCCTACAGGGCCAGGTTCTGGGAGTTCCTCCTTTGAGTCCCCCTTGTGACTGTGGGGACCTTGGTACTGGTGGGGGGCTATGTGTCCCTTCCCTGTGATGTTCCTAACACAGCTATTTCCACAGGATCATATTGTGTAGCATGGCACTTACTGTGAACATGTGTGCACATGTGGCAGGAGAGTACTGCAGGGCTCCACCAGATATACTGAGGCAGTGGAACCGTGACTTGAGCAGCCCAAACATATGGTCTTTGATGTTTCTAGTTTGTGCGTATGCGTCATTATGACATTCTTCAGTTGGTGTGTGTGCATTTCTGATGGGTGTCATCATCCACAGTTCCAGTGTGTAGCCAGCAGCCCCAGTAGATGGCCGTATGGCATGTTCCCCCTTGGCAAATGTCTGGTACAGCTGTGATGCATGCCAATGTGGGAGTTGTGATATCTGCCAGGGCTGCCAGAACACACATTCATGATAATGCCCTGGGCATTGCACACAACCTGGCAGTTGATGGAGTGAGGGTGGCCTAATGGTTAAGGTGTTTGCCTTACAAACACAAGGTGCAGGGTTTGAATCTCACAAGGGATAATTGACTAGGCTTAAAATGGCTCACAAGGGCAGTTAGCCTAGTACTAACCTATGAACCTATGATACCCCTTGCGGTTCCCATATACTCTACCCTCTTCAGCAGGTGGTGCTTTGATGCATACATGAGTGCAGTCTTTGGGCAGTGTGCTACACTGTGGAAGTGATGCATATTGCTGGCCCTCTCCTCAGGGCTGCAGAGGTAAATAAATGTACTCACTGGCATGTGCTTGCATGGCATCCAGAAACTGGTGGAGTACCCTGGATGCAGATGCCTGTGAGATGCCATTATGTCCCCAGTTGGTCTTTGAAATGTACCTGTAGCTAATATTCTAAGGGCTACACATACCATTGTTTTCACTGGGATGGGTTTCCCTCTGTTGGCTCTGGCTCTGAGTTGAGGGCGGCAGATCTTGGTGAGTTCTTGTAGTATGTCCCTGTCCACACTGTAGTGCTCTACAATCTCCAGCTCATGTAGCCCCTGGAAGGTTACCCTGGGCCTGAACACTCTTCTCCTTCTCAGTCTAGGCCCATTGTCAGCATTGGCATCATGATGGATCTCAGCCTCTAGCACATACAAATGTAGCAGAGCAGCAGCTTCTATTATTTTGTCAGTTAAAATTCCCAATTTGTACTCCAATGGTGCAGAGTATGTGGGAAAAATCAAATTGTTGGGTGTATGCTTACTTTATACTGGTGTGCTGCAGATGCAGCCTGTATGATTAGGTCTCTATGATACATTCCACCTGACAGGTATATTATTGGGGGTTTTATATGAGCCAGTGTCTGTTGAACAAGGCTTATCTGTCATTTCTACTTGATTGGCTTCCACTATCTATTTGCCGTTTTTGTTTCACTTCTTTAACTGCAAAGCACTGGGGAGGGGCACCCAAACCCGCTGTGCTAGTGTAAACAGTGCTCAGCTATTTGGACACTCCTCATGCACAGGCACACTCAGCTGTTCTTAAACCACCTAAACATAGCTCAGCATCATCGGATACACCTTAGCTGAGTGCAAACAGGTGCCACTAATCTCCAATCCTCTTACACATAGCGTGACATATTTATTTATTTTATTTTATTTTACATTTGTTTACCAGGAAAGTCTGACTGGACACATGTCCTTTTTCAGCAGAGGCCCGGGGAGAAAAGCTCCAATTTAACAGATAATACACACAAGGAATAATATGTATACGGATAATAAAAACAAAAATCACAACGTAACAAAGTCACACAAGAGATTCAAAGTATACATTTCTAAAAAGACATGTGGGAATGCCCTAGTATTATATTTTTAAGACTTTTAGTATATAATTTTGTCAGAATGCAATTTTGTGAAGACATTAGAGAAGGAACTAGTAGTATATTATAAAACAGTTAGCAGAATATTACAATAAATAAGTCAACTGGGATGGAAGAAAAATGTCAGCACTATAAGTGTAGAAATATAGGAACAGGACATATGCTTTCTTATTGTTTATGTTAACTGTAACTTTGTGTAATGTCAGAAGAGTGAATAGAAATAGAAATGTAAGAAGAGATTTTAACTAGAGGAAGTGACTTGATGCCTAGCTACTTTGTCAGGCAGGGGTAGAGCATGGACATATCCATTTACTAACCAGATTTTTTTAGTGAAGGTTTAAATAATGTATGTGATGACAGTGAGGTGAGAGTGTGTGGTGGGGCATTCCAGAGTTTACCTATGTAGTTAGAAATGAGGGAATCCCCAGCCTGATTTTTAGTTATATTAGTTTGAATAAGGTTTCTACTTGAGGAGCGAAGAGGTCTGGCAGAGGTATAGGAATGCAGAAGTGTTTGTAAGGCAGGTATTTTTTCAGGGTCAGATCGGATTTTGTGGGCCGTTAATAGTTGTGTGTAGTTTAAGAGATGGGGAATTCCAACCGGTTAAGTTGCCTGAGTGCTAGACAGTGATGAGATCTAGCAGGTGTGTTTGTGGCAAACCTTGCTATTTTATAATAGCAGACTTCAAGTTTATCCCCTTTTAATGTCAGCTGCCTGTTCTACCATGGGTTATATCTGAGGACACAGTGTCCTTTTTTGCTATTCAGTAACCCAGCTCATTTGCATACAGCTAATTGAGTATAACCTGGATACTTCACTACCCCAGGACCTGCTTCCTTAGCAACCACTGAAACCTGTCATTGTAAGACTCTGCATGCTGGCCACTATAATGCAATACTTTTGGAATTGATTAATTTTCAGATTTTACACTTTTAAATTTTTTTATTTTTTTTTTTTGCATAACAGCATGTTTGAGGGTTGCTGTGTGCCGCGCAAACATAATATATGTATTAAAAAATAAATTATTTTTTATTGATTTGCATTGCTTTTTGGACTCATTGGCCATTTGCTTGCCTAAAGTGAAATATCCACCCTTTTATTTGGGCTTTTACAGCCTCTTTCTAACACCAACATGGAACCTACACAAGTGCCTTGCTGCTTCTTGGATTGCAAATCAACCTCATTTGCATGGATTTCACCATCTTTTGAGGTGATTTGCATGCCACAGACACTTCCGTGTCCACACGCTCATGCACGCCCCTCTGTCCTGTTTACTGGATCGCTTGGCAGCCATGTTCTATGTTGGGGCTGGCCACTATGCCTACACGGAGAATCGCTCCATGTAGGCTTTATTGAATACCCCCTATATTTAGATTGCAGGCTTACAGGGGATTTTGAGATATGTGTGTGTGTGTGTGTGTGTGTGTGTGTGTGTGTGTGTGTGTGTGTGTATGTGTGTGTTTTAAGAGCATAGTTATGGCAAATATTGATATGAATGACAATGAATTTATGTGGTGAGTGGTCTGTTAAAGTAGAATAGATATGGGTAAAGAAGGATAGTAAAGCCAAAAGTACTACTTTCATTGTGTATGAATGTAGAAAGATTGAGGGTAGATGGCTGTAAGCAGTACAGAGAGAAACGGGGAAGGATGAAACATATTCTAGAGGAAGAGAAGAGAGGTAATAGTAATCCAATTGTAGTATATTAGAGAAGAACACCGAGTTGAAAGGGAGAAGGGGTGCAGTGGGTAATGGTAAGATGTGAGTGAGCTAAAAAAGGAGGTTTAGAAGGGCAGAAATGACTAGGTGTAGTATCATTTTTAATGAGCAGGAGATGCCCTTTTTGATGTAATAGAAATATGGAGTTGAGTGATGGGAAAAGAGGGCTGAATATGGGAGATTAATGGTTTATGTTTGTTTTATTCAAAGGCCTAATGTTTAATATGATAGATTAAATTCAATAGGTATTGTTTAGTGTGAATGTGTTTACTGCTAAGAAAATTGCAACCAGAATGGCAATATTGTCAATAATTAACAGCATAGTTGCTGTTAGATGCAAACAGCTTCTTAAATGAGTAAAACTGGACCTGTAAATTAACAATATAATAGGAATGAAATGGGAATTGTAGTTTAATAATTTTTTATGCTATTTTTAATTAATTTTGAGCAGTTAGGTGGACGAGAACAGATAGGTGCTTTTTTAGTCACAATATGATTAAACTATCCAATCTAGTATGATTCTACATAACCATAGAATAAGCATTAAATATGTCAGTTAGCTAAACATAACACCACATGCACTATATTAAGCAGAGTAGGTGTGTAAGTCAATAATTTGATTAACCACAAATTGAAGGGATTACAGTGTTGAGAGTTGTGGCTGATTGGCTGAGCTGGTTAATGCTTTCTCTCACTCTAGGTTAGGAGAGGTTATGTTTGTTATAGGTAGACTGCTTGGAATGTTGCTGGTTATTACAAAGTTTGGACTGGATGGTGTGTTGGTAGGTGGGGCCTACTAAATGTAGATTACGTGTGGGTAGATAGGAAATGGGGGTGTAAGCATAGTAAACCTGAACATAGTGGGATTTCCCTTGACCTGTTACAATCCCTTCCAGAGTCAATCCACAGTTATTTTCTTGAAGAGAAATTCAGAAAAGTTCTGTTTTATGCTAAAGTGCCCCTGCATGACTACATAAAACTACTTTCCTGCAAGCAGCCTTTTCTTATTTTGTTTACGTTTTAGCTTATGGGGTAAGACTCCTCGAGGAGATTAACTACTTTCCTAGGTAGTTCCACTCTTTTCTCTCTCAGGCGGTATGCACTTTCAGGGATGGGCACATTCAGAAAATACACAATGCTCTCAACTTTTAGTGAGCAGTCCTATAGCTTGCATTAAATATTTATTTTGATGCTTCTGTGTTGCTACTGTTCTGTTATATCCCTGTAGCTGACCATTTAAAGTCTTTGTGTCTTACTAGAGGAATTGTCTTCAGTGAGAGTCTTTAGAGGTTGCCTGTTGCACCCGTTAACATGGGTACAGAAATAAAATGTATAGGGAAGTGCCACACATTAATTCAGATTTAAATACTGCAGTTCTGTATTGGGATGCACTTGATTTAGGTCTAATTACGGTAGTTCTGTATTATGATACAAAAGAGGATCATAGTATGTTTATTAGCTTTTATATCTGTTACTTTAATGAGGCATTAATCTGATGTTATTTTGCACGTCGTCTTTAAGATACTATAATCTCCTGATAGTCGTTTGAGATTTGCTTTTATCAGGGAGATTAGTCCTTCTGGCTAAAGTGAGATAATATTAGTCTGTTTACTGTTGATGTCAAATCTAATGGCATCTGACCTAGATGTGTTATAGGATGGCATATTTAACCACTCAGGTCCTTTCCTCCAATCCACCCCCAAAAAGGGCTTCACTGTACAGACTTTGCTTTCTCCGTCCATGGTCATAAACTGAGATAATCTCTCCCTTCTTTTCTTAAAGATCTTGTCTCTTACCACATTTTCCAATCAGAAATAAAAGCACATTTCAAGATTCTAGGTAAATGCAAGTGCTATTTCTCTGGTCATATAAATTAACCTCTTCCTACCTTTCTTCCCTCTACATACCTTGGTCTGACTCTACTTTTCATTGTGATTCTTTTAGCATGTCAGCCCTGATTTCTACTCTGTATATAATGCATGTGTATATTGTATTTTGTCAGTCACTCTGAATATATTATGACTCTATTGGGTTCAACCCAGGTGAGACTGAAATAGGTCCAGTGGGATCAATGTTCTGCCCTGGTTAACAAATTCAAAATAAATAAAACAAAAGTTTATTACAGTAGCATAGGTAACTACAACAGTTAGCTTATAAGTGCTACCTAAATGTCAGTGGAGTAGGCTATGCTCTATTGTATTTGGAATAGGGATAATGGATTTCATCTGAGAGGGATGAAATGAGACTGCATTGCTATCCCTTAGGTGGCAGTGCTGTACTAGCAGATGGGGAAGAAAGCTATGGTTTGCAGTCTAGTAGGTTCCTTTAAAGATGAGTAGTGTCTGAGGCAAGAATAAAATGCTGTGGATAAGTAGACATGTAAAGAGTGTGGCTGTCAAATGAACAGGTTGTCATCATGTTTTCAAGCCTGTCAAACAACAATTCTCCCTCTTGAGTATTAACAAATATGTAAATCTTGTTTAGCATAGTCTCTAATCTGATTTTATTATTCTCTTAATTCATTTGTTAGGGTAAACCATATTCCAAGGGTGGTGTATGAATGCTGTTACCCAGGAACTCATTTGCTTTGCTTTCAGAGAAATTAATACTCTGTAGCAGGCCATCAGAGTTGCAGATAGTGAAGTACAGATTTAGTCAATACTGAGGGGGAAGGTGATACTAGGGTCCAGAAATGCTGTCTGGTATTTAGCAGGTAACACTGCATTTAACCTAACTACCAGGGCAAGATCCAGCACAAGCTGATGGAGGCAGCTCCTTAGGGCCCAGTGCTGGCTGGGGGCCTGGCTATTTTCTGCTGAAGCATTTTTAAATAAAACACCAAAATAGAAAAAAAATAGAACTTCCTGCTCAGCATATTAACAAAATTTTCTGCTAGGCTCAACTCTTTAAAAGAGCAGTTTCCTGTTTGGTCTGCAGTCTCTCTCATTAGCTCTGCATCCAATGAGACTGGAGCTGGGATGCAGAGCTAATGAGTAACTTATATAAATAGGCATACATTTTTAACTAGTAACCAATGAATAGCACAAAACACGAGACCACCAAAATAAATCACTGTTCCGGCACTATTAAGGCTGCCCTTTGTAATTTTCTGTTTCACCGAGTGTATACACAGCATCAACGAGACGAAAACAGTTTTATGATTTAATGACTTTAAAAATCCAACACAAAGACCAAGATAAAACCAGTAGACAAAAACAAGTAGATTTAGCGCTTTCGTCTCCTTCTCGGAGACTTCATCAGAATCTATAATGCACTGTTCATTTGTCTTTTTTATACCATCCAATAATATGTCTAATTGATTAATTAACTATTAAAACAAGTAATCACATTTAAAGAGACATTTCTTATACTTAACATACTGTTCTTGAATATATTGAGATAACCCATACTAAACAACAGTCATTATTCAGATTAATAATTGAAAATACCTATATAGTTCATAATAGAATAAACAGAGGCTCAAAACAAATTAATTTGTGATAGTAATTGTATATAATTAATGTAAACCTAATTGTGCATATAAATATGAATAAATATAAAAAAACATTTTTAACTCACCCAGCATTGAAGGTGGACCAGTTTTACAGCATTAATGAAGAAGATGCACAGCCAAAGTACAATTATTCCACTTGTAAACATAAGATTTATTTTAAAGCAGCAGATATAGAGAGTGATACAGTATTCTTAGCATTAACTGAGATGTGAGTCACTCAAACATACAGCATTAATGGGAGAGAGATATTGAATATTTAAAGACTTGGGTATTTCCTTTGCAGGAAAGATACCATGGTTTTGTGTGTGTGTGTGTGTGTAATGCCCCACATACAGAGAACTGGACAAGATACTCAAAACACCAACCAGGGGTGCAAACATACTGAATCTGGTCCTCACTAATATGGGAGAGTCCTGCACAGCTCCTACTGTAATGCCTTCCCTGGTAAGGTCAGACCACAAGATGGCTTCCTTTGAAGTAAAAATAAAACTTGGACCACCAGCTAAACCTAGAATATTCAGGAACTATTCTAAGGCTAGCCCCCTGCTATTAAGTGAGAACCTGGAAAAATTTCAAACCCCCATCAACCCTGAAAACACTGCTGCCTATGCAGAACTGTTCACAGAAACCCCGTACAAGCATATTAATAGCTGCATAGAGGCAGCTGTACCCATCAGGAAGAAGTACAGAAATAACTCAAAAAACAAGCCACCCTGGTGGAATCACAAAATCAATAGGCTGCATAACAGGAGGAAGAAAATCATGGCAAAAATTAGGAGGTGCAGCATCTAGCAGGATAAACACACCCTCATCAAGCTAAAAAAAACAACCCAGGGGAAAAATAAAGTCCAACAAAGCCAAATTTGAGGTATGTTTGGCCTCCCAGGCCAAGGACAACCACAAACCATTCTTTAGCTATATCCACAACCTCAAAGGCAGTACACAATTGTGAGCAGAGTGTATTGTAAATAGAGCCACCTATACTGAGCCAGAATACATAGCAGAACTCCTGGTTGATAAATTCAGCTCCAACTTTACCCCTCTCTCCCCCCTCAACCTTCACTCAGGAAATATCATCAAATATAACTCCCCCCTGCTATCACTAGGGAACAGGTGCTTAATGCTCTGTCTAAGACCAAGAACACTGCATCAATGGGCCCAGGCAATATCCCAGGATGCCTTCTAAATAGCATGAAACATCGGGGGGCCTCTGGAATTGCTATTTAACTGTTGCCTGCAAACATATTTCTTGCCTCATGAATGGAGAAAGGCAACAGTCATCCCTCTGCACAAAGCCATGTACAGACCCTGGAAACTACAGACCCATATGTCTCACTAGTCTTATATGTAAAGCCATAGAAAGAATTATCATTGAGATGATCAATAGAGATATAAACCTCCAGACACTGAACCCAATGCAGTTTGCTTTTGTCAAGGGCAGATCATGCCTACTCAACCTGGTGGACTTCTTTGAGAAGGTCAACAAAGCAATGGATGAGGGCAAAATTGTTCACACTGCCAACCTTGACCTGACCAAGGCATTTGACCAATATCCCACTCGGGCATTGTTGACAAACTCAGAAGGTTTGGCATAAACCCATATGTTAGCCAATGGATAGTCAAGTGGCTCACAGACAGGACCCAGGAATTAGAATTGGGCAGTCCATCTCTACAAAGAGGCCAGTCACAAGTGGAGTCCCTTAGGTAATAGACCTTGTACCTCTCCTTTTTGGCATTTACTTCTCAGAAGTCAAGGTCAATGTCAATTGTCTCTGGCTAAATAAATGTGCTGATGATTGCAAATTAGGAGCTGTCATTGAATCTCACACTGGCACAAATGTTCTCCAGGAAGGACTGACACAGACAAAGAACTGGTGTCAGAGCCATGGACTAAAACTAAATGCCAAAAAATGCATAATAGTATCCTTTGGGAAGTCATCCATTCCTGGTAACTATCATATTGACAACAGACCCCTTAATTTTGACCCAGTAGTCAGGGACATAGGGACACACATAGATAGTAATCTAGCCTTTGACCATCATTTTTGTGATAAATGCAAAAGTAAAGAAGAAAATAGCATGTACACTGACAGGTTTGAACACAGTTAGTAAGTGGGGAGAGACATCCAAGTAACAGGATATTGGTATGACAAGCGGGTGCCAGATTCATTACCCTGCATAGGGCCCTGCTTTTACATGATCCAGCTCTGTTGACTCTGGAGGTATATGCTGCAACAATACAGCATTATTAGCCATTCAAGTAAATCAAACCTGTACTAAGTGATGCCAGAGGTGACAGCTATTCATGATGACAGAGAATACATAAGGAGGACAAAATGAGATGTAGGTGTCCTGCAAGCATGTAAGCCCCCTCCTAAAAACAGTATGCTATATGCAGTAATATTTCGGATTTTCATATGACCTGTGGGTTGTTGAACAAAAGCTGCTGCAGCATTTATATTATCTGTTATTGCCCTGCTTTATTCCTTACACTAATGAATAAATTAATTCATTAATAAGCCTGGATATAGTGTAATGTAGTCTAAAGATATTGCATTTTAGTAGTCTGATCATATTACATTTTTGTAATATGTTTTTGCAGCAGGCAAACCAAAAACTCAGTAAAATGAAACACAACCAAGGCAAGGCTCCGGACAAGAAATTAGCACTTTCATTCTTTTTATTTCAACAAGAACCTCTTCAAAAATACAAACAGGCTCTAACTCTGAGTTTAAAAAGGCCACATATAAGATCATGTTATCAAACTCAACCAATGGTGACACGAAAGGAAGTGAAATGCACTCATAAATGTTCATTACATAGATTTAAAGCTATAGTGAGCTAAAAAGTAGATTCACTTATAAAAGGTAATATAAAACATGAAAAGACTTAAAAGTATTTAAAAGAGTTATTACATTCTGGAACACTGTAAGAAACATTTAATATTAATAGTCTCATTGAGACCTGAGGCATGATCAGCCCTTAATTTGATCTGCCAACTACTTTCTTGACATTCCAACAGAATTTTAAAGTTCCCAGAAAAAACATCAGCACAGACTGAGTCAGTTACAAAAAAGAACATTTTTTGAAGTCAGTACAATATGCAGCATAGGGCAGCCATGGTGGTGCAGTAGTAAGCATTGTTGCCTCACAGCAAGAGATTCTCCGGTTTGATTCTCGGCTGGGGTGCCTTCTGTGCAGAGTCTGCATGTCCTCCCTGTGGTCATGTGGGTTTCCTCTTGGTACTCCGGTTTCCTCCCACATCCCAAAGACATGCTGTAGGTGGATTAAACACTCTAAATTGGCCCTAGGCGTGAGTACATGCATGTGTGTGTGTGCCTTCTGTCGAAGATTTGGCAACTCAACACAGTAAAACTCCACTGCCAATCATGGGCAGACAGGTGATCTGTTGTGGTGACCCCTAACCGGGAAAAGCCGGAAGAAGAAGTACAATATGCAGCCTGTTTGGCCAAAGCATTAGTATGGTCATTATTCTTAATGGCCAATACATGCTCATAAATTCATCTGTTTAGGCATCTAATAGTCTTGCCTATATAGAATGAGTTGCATGAAGCACAGTTAGTTGCATAAACTACAGTTTTAAAGGTGCAGCTGTATCTAACCTCGCCCCCAAACTACTAAGTCGCAATGTTGAAACCACACAGAAGATGAGTTACTCAAAATCATGCATTGTTTACAATGTCTGCAGCTGAAAGTTCCAAGAGCAACTTATGTTACAGAATGTGATATACCAGCTCTGCCCCTATCAAGAGTGATTTAAGGTTAATTGGTTTCTTAAAAGTGAAGGCTGGCATTTCAACCTAAAATGTTCAAGTCTGAGTTCCCTAAGACATTTTTCCAATTTTCTTGCATGGTACACTTAATAAGCCACATTTCATTACCAATAAGAATGGGGAAAGCAAGTATGTAGGCACTCCAAAAAGCCTCTTGAATGCTGACCAAATCTTCACTGGTTGATGATGTCAGGTGATACCCATCCAAAATGAGTTGTGTCTTAGATGTTCACTTAACCAGACAAGGCTTTTGAGTATTTAGGAATTTAGGTTAGGCTTCTTAATGGTCTCCAGGACTACATGCATAGTATATTTCAATTTTCTTGATAAGACTGTATAAGGTTCTATGTAACCTTGGTGCCTTTACATTATTAGTTGTAAATTGTAAACTTGTCCCCAGGCCTCCTCTGAAAAAAGGCGACAGCTCAATCTGACTAACCCAGTCAACAAATGTTAAACAAATCAATCAATCAATCAATCAATCAATCAATCAATCAATCAATCAATCAATCAATCAATCAGTCAATCAGTCAATAAACTATGAACCTGTTGTCATTGATTGCCAGCCATTCCTTACTGCTTAGCTAATTCTTCAAGGGCAATAGGCACTGTGTTTGTAAATGAAGCACTGAAATGTAAGGTTATTTTCCAGCAGCAACATCTGCATTAGTAATAGATCTCTTTAATGTGGAATTATTGAGATGGCTTTGCTTCTTCAGAGATTGAGCATACTGACTTGGTATATGCTATCAGATAGTTAATATTTAGTGTGCTGCCATAAATTCTTTTTTATTTAAACTGTACTATAGAAGGGCTGAATCTCATGGTATGATGTTAGTGATCTTTATACAGTTTTAACCACTTCATCCAAAGCTACCAATAAAGTACATGTAGTGGCTGTATCTGTTGATGGGGTTACAAGCTCTCTGTGGATGAAAATACCCTTTGACCTTATCATCTGGTCATTTTGAAACAGTCCTTAATGTGGAGTTGTAGGACAAGTATGCATGTATGAATTATGTTAGAATACTTTTTATGTTTGAGTAAAACACATTTGAAATATGTGACTTTGGTTATTATTATTGTTATTTTTGTCCCAGACATCTGAGAAGGATGCAGTCAACAATGTAGCTATAATTGCTGGGTTTAGAGAACATCTGTGTCTAAGAATGACTGACCTAAATTTATGCATGGTCTTAAAATGAGTACATGACTTGAAAACTCATATTCACCAAGGATATTCACACCTCCAGGCTAGTTGCCCAACACAATGCATCTGAAATTCTCCAGGTGCAACTAACACTAGGTAAGACTGCAATCCAAATTGTAGCTTGCTACAGATCCCCATCCATGCCCCAAGATTCTCACTACACCTTTTTAAACATATCGGAAAATATTAAGAAACAACCAAACACCCTAATACTGGGTGATTTCAACTACCCTGCCATTAATTGGGAAAACTACTCAGGTACCAACTCCTTTTCCCAACAGTTCTTGGAATTCATAAATTCCAATGTCCTGGATCAGGGGCTCCAATATCCTAGACCTGGTCATTACCAACATGGGAGATAGATGCTCCACACCAGTGGTCACCCCCTCATTGGTCAGGTCTGACCATAAGCAAATCACCCTTGACATCCACATCCCACCTCCACCCCGCAGTAAGGAAACCTCCTTAAAAAAACTTCTCCAAAGCCAACTTCAAGCTACTGAAGTCAGAAGTGACAAACTTCACAACACCCACGCAGATGGGATCTGGAAGTTCGACTGCAGAATCCTACACTAAGGCACTGTACGAGCACATCCACTCATGCATGAATCGTGCCATCCCAAATAGAACCAAGATGCTCTTCTCCAAAAAAAGGAAGCCAATCTGGTGGTCCCCTGCTATAAACAAACTATACAACAGAAGGAAGAAACTGTTGCAAAAAAGAGGAAAATCCCAGGATGCAAAATCTCCCTCACCAGCCTCAGTAAGAAGCTGAGATCCCTTATAAAATCCTCAAAAGCTAGTTACGAAAATAAAATTGCCAAAGATTCCAAAGACAACCACAAGGCATTCTATAGTTATGTCATAAATCTAAATGGCAATGCTCAGATCTGCTCTGAGTTACAACAGAAAGGCATTAAATATACTAATCCCAAGGATATTGCCAATATCCTGGCAGATTGATTTAGTGCCAACTTCACCCCACTCTCACCCCCTAAAGGGCCCATCTCAATACCAAAAGATTTCCAAATTCCGATAATCACGGTCACACAGGTAGAAACCGCCCTCTCCAAAGCTAAGAATACAGCATCCATGGGAGCAGATGACATCCCATGCTGTGTACTACATGAACTACAAAATAAACTGGCACCTCACCTAAGTGTCATGTTTAATCATAGCCTCACCTCAGGTTTTGTGCCCACTGAGTGGTGCACAGCTACAGTTATCCCGCTCCAAAAGGGAGGATCCACCTTGGATCCCGGGAACTACCGTCCCATCAGTCTGACAAGCCTGATTTGCAAGGGCATGGAACGCATTATCATGGAACTTATAAACAAAGACATTGGCAACCTTCAAACACTAGACCCCACCCAGTTTGGGTTTGTGAAGGGCCGATCTTGTCTCCTGAATCTGACTGACTTCTTTGAATCAGTCTCCAGAGCTGTGGATGAGGGTAAGGCACTCCACACAGCCTATCTGGACCTCGCCAAGGCCTTTGACACCATCCCCCACTCTGGAATCATAGATAAACTTACTAAGCTGGGCATAAATCCCTACATCACTCGATGGGTTACTAACTGGCTTACTGACAGAACCCAGACAGTAAAAGTAGCCGACTCCAAATCCAGCTCCAGACAAGTGACAAGTGAAGTACCTCAGGGTTCAGTCCTGGGACCACTCTTGTTTGGCATCTACTTCTCTGAAGTACAGGCCAACACTAAGGGACTCTAGCTAACAAAGTTTGCAGATGACTGCAAACTGGGAGCCATTATTGAATCCCCAAATGATGTGGATATTCTACAAAAGGGCCTTACAGAAACAGATGCCTGGTGCCAGAGCCATGGGCTCAAGCTTAATGCCAAGAAATGTATAGTTATCCCCTTTGGAAAAAAACATGTACCCATGAATTACCACATAGGTCGCAGGACACTAAACATCGAAAGTGTGATGAGAGACTTAGGGACACAGGTGGACAGTGGTCTCACTTTCGATAACTACATTGCCACAACAGTCAGGAAATCCTTCTATGTGGCACACCTCATCACTAAGGGCTTTTCATCCAGAAAAAAGGAGGTCATTGTTCCACTGTACTCATCCCTCATTAGACCCATTATAGAGTATAATGCCCCATTTGGTATGTACCTCACAAGACATCTGCAACAGCTTGAAAGGCCACAGAAATACCTCACTAAAAGAATCACAGGCCTAAAGCAGATGCCATATACTGACCGTCTAAAACAACTCCAGCTATACTCTGTAGCATATTGTCTACTCAGAGGCGATCTCTGCTTAACATACAAAGCCATGTCAAACCCTGAGCTGTTGGACATGCTCCACTTAAAGAAATCCCAATCCCTCAGAGCCACATGCCCCAGGGATCTAAACCTTGTCATCACAATGAACAAAACATGCTGGAGGGATAGGTTCCTGACCCAGAGACTCCCCATACTCTGGAATAGACTGCCCGTACATATCAAGCAGAGCGCCTCTTTGGCCCTCTTCAAAAGGAACCTTGATGATTGGATGGGAGATAGGAAATTCACCCATGGGATCATATCAGTCACCCTGCTAGACAGGGGCCTGGAGAAGTAAATATTGTGGAAAGAAATATCCAGGGAATTGTTATGGCTAGGCTTGCATAGGCCCTAGGGCCGATAGCCTAGTACCAACCTATGAACCTATGAACAACCCAAGGCCCATGGTTTGCTTAAGTTGCTACTGACCAGTTGCATTTTCAATGAATGTGAATTTCAATGTATGTTCAATTAATGTAAGTGTGACAATAGGAGGTACTGCCAGCCATATCAGGGAGAAGCAGGGCAGTGAATATATGACTTCTGCCAGCACAGCTAGCTGGGATTTTGTAAATAATTTTATGTCATTAATATATCAAACTGATCTGTACAGATGCTTGTACTGAAATGTATTTGTGAGCTTTGCTTGTGTTAACTGTGTTAAAATGTATCAACAGGGAACCCTGCTGAAATGAAGAGAAGTGTGTACATGTATAATGGTATCGGAATTAAATGTATATGTTTTATTAGAGGACACTGACACAACAATGGTTAACCAGCTGGATTATTTTAAGAAAAATAAGCAAAATGTAAATGAGCTGTTAAATCATTGAATGGTACCCCACAGTGCTGAGTAGGCCCAGAGATGGTAGGTCTGGAAGCAGCCATTATCTGTTAGCTTTTGTAAAGAATAGGGGGAAGTACTGTAAATGTTTCTGGCTCCTAGGCATTGCCATAAAAGCTCTAAATGTGTATTATAGCAACCTGCTAAAGTCCTGTCTCAAACTTCCAAAGGAGGTATTGTGGGAACCTAGAGTCAGGTGACCAGATGAGGTCATTCAGCAAGTCATCTTGGATATTATATTTTACAGGGTGTATGGTCATAGGGTGAGGGGACCTCTAGATTTGATTCATGATGAATGAGAGGATAAGTGTGAATCCCACAAGGAATCTGTTGTGGCATATGTCTTAAACCTCAGGACAAGGCTAAGGGAGCTCATGGGCTTGTCCCAAGAGAACCTGGCAGGAGCCCAACAGCAGAAAAAGGTCTGGTATGACAGGAATGCTTGAACCAGAGGGTATGCTGTGGGACAGCAGGTGATGGTTCTCACTCCTGTCAGACACAATAAACTGCAGGCAGACTGGGAGGGACCCAAATTTACCATGTTAACATGATGGAGCCTTACCATGACAGGAAGGCCCTTGTGCTGAGTATTTGCAGTAGGAGCCAGGAGTAGTCTGATGGGGATCTATGGATACAGGGAGCCAGCCAGCAAAATCTCAAGTTACTATTGTGGAGCCAAAGGTTGCAGGAATATATGACAGTGCAACAGTGTAGTGGGGTCAGCAATGCAAAGGCAGATGGAATCTAAGACAGGGAATGGGGCAAAATATTCCCAGAAAGGCTTATTTCTCAAAAGCCACGTTTCTCAGGGAGTACTTGAAAAACCTCTTGAGTGTTCAAAAGGGGGGAGAGACGTGACAATAGCAGGTATTGCCAGCCATGCCAGGGAGAAGTAGGGCAGTAGATGTATGACTTGTGCCAGCACAGCTAGCTGGAATTTTGTAAATAATTGTATGTCATTAGTATATCAAACTGATCTGTACAGATGCTTGTGCTGAAACTGAGGTAATTTTGCAAGTCATCTTGGCTATTATATTTTACAGGGAGTAATCTCAGACAATAGAGTATTCTGTTTGGGGGTCTGACTAGAAAGACTGCTCACGTACTTCATCTTGCCTTGCCCAAGTAAGTTACTAGGGAACAGTAATAATTGTATGTCATTAGTATATCAAACTGATCTGTACAGATACTTGGGGAGAAATGATGATGAATTACTTTCAATAAATAATGACAACAATTTGAGTTGTAGACTTCTTTTACTTCTGAAAATGCATGTTAACTCATATTCTCTTATTCTGCTAATGCCTGAATTTAACAGTATTAATATTTTGGAAGTGCCCCGATTGTCTCTAATTATTTCTAGATTTGTCCCTGATTCTGGAGGTAAGCAGTTGAGAGGTATGCTCCTGAAGATTGAGATTTCCTTTCAAAGTTTATTTCTGGTAGTTAGTATTAATGAATCACCCTCTAGGGTTGGGCCTTGGGCTAGCAGCCTGAGCCTGTAAAACCCGTAACTGCTACAGAAACAATGAGTGCTGAAAGATGCTTATTGCCCGATGTATCACATGATGCATTAATGGGAAAGAGAGACAAGAGTGTTAATGAATGAAAGGCTATGATGAAATGATGCACATGCTGTGAGAGGGTCAGAGCTGCTACACTAGAGGGGACTTTGGATGATAAGGAAGTCTGCAAAGGTCCGGGCAATTTTGTTTTATTGTTCTCTTTGAAGATATAGTAATTAGACAGCTGTACTGTTAGCTACAATTAATGGTTAAGCCTAGCTGGTGAAATTTATTAAGAAACAAGCTTGCAGTTTTAGGTACATTCCGTTAGCAGTCAGTCCAAGCAGATTCATTTACTATCTTATTTATTTTGTGAATTAGATACCTTCTGAACTATTGATCTATAGATACTACTTACTTGATTTTGCTGAAAACTGCAAGCATTGAAGGATTAAATATATAAATCATTTAACAAATTTCTGCACTCACATTAGCCATTGGAAAAGGAAATAGAGAAAAATGGAAAGTATATGTACTGAGTCCTGTAAAGAATACCACAAAATGCTTTGACAGTTTTTTCTGCAACTTTTACAAATGAAAAGAAATTTAGAGTCATGCTTCCTTCTATTAATAAGTCATACTTCTCTCTCTCTCTCTCTCTCTCTCTGTTTGAAGATCAGTAATATATAGTTTAATAAAAAAAAAACTCTAGAATTCTAAAAAATCTAGTGGAACAATGTATGAGCAACTGGTAAGCTTATTACAAAATAATTTTAATCATAAACCTATAGAAATATTCCAGACATATTGTTTTGAATTTTATGTAAAAAAAAATGAGCTGCTAAATTCATACATGTGGCATATTACGTCTGCTGGGACATAGGACAGATATTAATTTGACTACTTCTCTACCATGGACACAATTCACTCCCTTAGTTGACCACAGAGTCTCTTCAGCAACCACTTCTTCTCCCCTTTTAACCTTAATCATTTAGATTTCCTCAACAAACTCTCCCATTTACAAGTTCTTAGCCCTTCCACCTTTTTTCTTTGCTGAAATTATGAGTCTAGTTTTCTCTTCATCCTGTTTGAGGCTCCATATATTCTAATTACATGTTCTGTTTTTCTGTGATCATTAAATCTGCTTGGAATGGATGCTATACTAGAGTTACCCTATATATTCCTCAAGCTTATTACACTTAACATTCAGATACTGCTTCATATTTAGCCCTTAATTTTATGCCCACCAAACCCTTGAATTGACACTGCTTTCATTTAGCCACCATGACCTTGTTTAGCCAGCTTCATCACACTATCTTGAGATGAGAGGTAAGTCTAGACATGCACAAGTGAGTCTGCCACACCTTCTTCTCAGCTTCAACAGATCAGATAGCCCTTCTTCTGCTAGTTTCTTCCCTAACATTCTTAATGACTCCCTTATTATGCCTTTTATTCCACAACTGATATAAATCAGACTTCAGCATTCCCCTTGCACATAGTTGTTATCCTTTTACCTCAATTTGTCATAGTAATACTTCCCTGTCCAGCGGGCCATTCCATAAAATATGTATGCTCTAAACTGGGTGCTACCAATTCAGTGGTGTAGCTTCTTAATTCCCATGACTTAACTTATATTAGCTGTATAAATTTCCCAAGCCCCTTTAATCCCATCACTGAGGTATTAAGTCTTCTGAATTAATTATTGTTTAATATTAGCTTTCCCTCCAAAGACCATTCTCATGTTATAAAATAGGAATTTTCTTTCTAGGACCTCCCCCCTCATCAGGGCATACCAAAAGTAATCCGCCAGTTCATATTTTGCAGACATTGCAATTTAAATTGGCAGTTGATGTAACACTGTATTTTAAATTAAAGTAAATGGCATAACAATTAACTTCAATGATGTTACACCAATATGTAATCAGAATATATGAACATATACTTGCCTACCAGAAGTAATTATCCTTTCAAGTACAAAACATTTCAAGAATATTTTTTTCCAGGCCATACAGCCCAGTCTCAGCTATTTCACCCTTATTCCAATGGTCTTGTCTAAGCTTCATTGACTCTACTCTTTCTGTTAACACTCGGGGAAAAAAATCATCTGTTTGCCACTTCTACTCCCATGAATACTCCTTGCTCTTCCATGTTCTTCCCAGTACTGTCATCGCCTTGGATGCATGCAGACATATCCTAATTTTCTAAGTCTCTTTTTTTCTCTGGAAACTGATATGTTTTAGATCCACCAACCTACATGAGCCTTATCAATGCAGGATAAAGCATTGTAAACTTGATTCCGTTTATTTTTGCCTGTCTCTGAATCAGAATAATGGAAGCTCCTTTTCTCCTTGTTTGTGCAGAATAATCTTGGTTCATGTAAATCATTGCATCTCCACACTAACATTTTTTACCTGGTTTCCACAGCAGGGGAAGATCTTTTCTTTCAGTGCATATGCGCTGAATTTTAGAGTAACCTGCCTTGGTTTGTCATGAGGGACTGTACCTAGTACCCATGCTATTCTGTATGCTTTTTTCAAGCTTATGTCCTATTCCAGCAGTTTTGTCTGTTATTTCTAGATGATCTGGAATCCCTGCAATGTGTATGTTCTTTCGTCTTGCCTGGTCTTCCTGATCACACATTTTGGCATTGCAGTTGCTGCTTTCACTTTTAATAGGTCATTTAGTTCATCAATGCTCGTTCACCACGTTGTTTCTGCAAGATCTTCCCCTGGATTCATGAATCCTCCGTATAAGACTTAATAAGTCTTACTTGGAGGCTGCAGTTAAACGGTATGATGTCAGCATGCCATGAATATCCATGAGGGCATGCTGACTCAACCATAAGTCTTACACGGACCGGGTAGAAAGCAGGGGGCATGTCTGACTGCCGAGCAGTCTAAATGTCCATGCCCCTGCAAGGTTTGGAAAACACCACACTCCCTGACATTGTAAACCCCCATTACAGTTATAAAAAGTAAAAAATAAATTTTATTTTTTTTAAATTCCCGAAATAGCTGCCCGTATTTGCGTGTGTGTGCGTGGGTGTGCCCATTGCTTAGCTGTAGTTGGCAATTCCGACATGGAAGAGCATAAGAAAGAATGTTTATGCAAATCACACCAAATTGCAATAGCGTAATGGTAGAGTATTCGCACAAAGAAGAGGCATTCACGGTTCGAGTCCCACCACTCCCCTTATTTATGTTTTAAATCAGTACATGGAATAATACCTGACAAATATGATTAAAATATCAGTAAAAAACAGTGAAATGGCCAATGTATCAGTGAACAAAATATTATATTTTTAAAGGATCCTGATATATAATTGTTTGCAGTTAAGCAGCGCTTTAACCAGCGCAATAGAGTTGCCCATAGTTTAATAGCGCTTTATCCAGTGCAGTAGAGGTGCTCACAGTTTAATAGTGCTTTACCCAGTGCAATAGAGTTGCCCATAGTTTAATAGCGCTTTACCCAGCGCAATAGAGTTGCCCAAAGTTTAAGAATGCTTTACCCAGCGCAATAGAGGTGCTCATAGCGAAATAACGCTTTAACCAGCGCAATGTGTTTGTGCGGACGTGCACGCCACGCCAACCAGGGCACCGTGGAGCAATGTAGAGCAAAGTTGCTTAAACGCAGCCACACCCCCTAGCCTGTCTGGACAGTATGAAAATAAATGAATGACAAGGCTCGAACCCAGGACTCTGTGCATCATAATCAAAGGACAGAACCAGTAAGCCATGACAACTTAGGAGAAACAGCTACTGTTAACATACATATACTTAGTAATGGTAGATTAACCATTACTAAGCAGGTCTGCAGTAAGCCGAGAATTTTCAAAAATGGCCAATCACAAAAAAGTGCGGGAAATGCGGCATATTTAAGCCCCATAGGCAGGAATACTCACCATAACTGATTGTAGCTCACATCTGCAATTAGAATGGCTGGTGCTGGAGAGGGTACACGCTTCCGAGTGCAAAATTGGGGCATCGAGGAATCAAAATATATGGTTTGGCTCCTTGTCCACCATCATGAGTCAAGACTCCTGCAGGGCCAGTTCCAAGGGACAGAATACAAAACAGAGGCTTGGAACCGGTTGGCTCATGACCTCACCAGTGTCACAGGCATTCCTCGGACTGGTGAGAAGGTCCGTCACCACCTTGCAGACCTGAAGAGACGGAAGCAGGACTGCCTGAACCAATGGATACAGGAGGCCCGTAGGATGCAGGATGCCCCACAACTGAGTAGGTAGCCATGGAATGCAGTATGTAGGAATTGATAATTGATTCTGTATAACAAATTGGTATGTCTCAATATCCCTTCATTTACTTTAAAGCTGCAGGTGACCGTGCTGCAAATCAGCAAGCCTATGCAGATAGGCTGCTAAGGCTGTGCCACCAGGCAGGTTAGTGATTATTCTGCATGTATTGTTATATAAAATAGGGGAGAGAGCATGAAATAAAATGTTGTAGTCCAATAATACAGCCATAAATGGCCTGAATAAGTCCTCGTGTAGTAACCCATTAAGAAAGGTAACATATGTCCGGAATAATATCTCTGTAGGTACTGTCATATAAAATAAGTGAGTGAGCCTGAAAAAGAGTGTTCTAACCTATTAATAACCTAACCTATTAATAATAACCTATTAATAAAGGTATAATATGTCTTGAATATGTCTTCCATATGCACCGTTATAACAAATAAAGGAGTGAGCCTGTGGAAAAGTGTGTAATGTCATTAACAGAGGTCTAAAACCCGAAGTGTGTCTGTGCCACTTAGTTTGAAATGTTGTTGTACCCTTGCATTATACAAATAGTAGTGTTTTAAAAAGTGCTGGCAACCCAGAGTTGTGCAGTCTGATATAAAGTGGGTGATGGAAGTGCTAGTAGCTGTGAAGCATATATACAGTCCTCAACAGTCAGTTACTGGCTGGCATGCATAAGTAAATCTGGCACACGAGTAGCATATTAATTTGTTCCCTAGAAATGTGTATGTGTCAAGAAATGCAGGGTTCTGTACAAATAGAAGTGAAAATGTCATGTGAAAACATCCAGATATGTAGATAAAAAAATATAAATGCAATCAAGGAATATGTAACAGTAACATCTGCATCTTGGACAGTTAGTATGTCAGATATAGGTCAGGCATATATTGAACTAGCCAAACCCATTACACAACCTAATGCATGGTGGCAAGTGTAATAATACATGTAGGGGATATACACTTGCAGTCACTAGGAATGTAGTGTAGACTAAAAGTAATTATAAGATGTTAATCGAGGTTTTTTTCTACACCCTGCTGTATGTGCATAAACCATGCAATTCCACACCTCAATGGGTATGTGTAATCTTAAATATTTGTTGGGACATATGTCCTATTGTTCTATAAATATTTGCATTCACGTTGATGCATGTGCCCTGTTCAAACACCACAATCATGGTGGCCTGTTGCTACCAAACATCCCTGCATGCTGTTGGAATATCCACTGTCGTTCAATATATGCATGTGTTATGCTTGCTTTTCAACTGTTGGAACCTTGGTGTGTTGGGTTAATGGGAATATTACTGCATGCTGTTACAACTAATCTGGAATGCTGTTGTTTATGTTGTAATTAAACACACCTAATCACAGAACGTATGGGAAGGCCGGTCCAAGCGGACCCACCTGTCCCTGCTCAGCTGGCGAGTGCACCTGGCACCAGCAGGTCTGGTGCCCAGCCTGGGCTCCCCTCCTCCATTGGTCCTGTGCCACCTTCAGGTGGAAGCGCTGCAGGGGATGGGGCTCATCCCTCCCGTGCAAGCATGGGTGGAGAAGGGCCACCTGTCACCCTTCGAAGGGTCCGGGCTGTGGTGCGTAGGGAGATCCAGCGTTCAGTCGCTGATCCCCTACGCCAGCTTGAGGTGAGAGTGGCGCGTCTCACGGGTGAGCCTGCCCATCCTATGTAGCCCCCAGCACAGCCACCCTGGGGGCTGTGAAGGTGCAGTGGTGACTGCCCATGGGTGGGGATCTCAGTTCCACTGTTACCATCTGTGGGCTCATGGGCTTGCGATTTCCAAACATCCGTCCCCGTCAATTGTGTTCACCCACCCCATGTGTCATACACTGCCCCTGTATGCATCTTGTCTGTCTTGTCTGTTTACCTCCCCAACCTACCTTCCCGAACATACCTACTTCCTCTACCTCACTTTCCACTCTCACCTGAAAAAAAAAAGGGGCAATCTGTACCCACAAAAAAATTATGCCCCATACATAGCTGCCCATTTCGCACACCTGTCCACTGGACATGTAAACTGATAATTATAATTGGCAATACAACATACTTTGTTGTCCTCACCCCTCTCCCAGGGGTGGAAGGTTTCAAATTTCACTCCAAATTTATTGCATATGCACAGCTGTTACTGGTAAAGAAATGGGCAGCTATGGACCTTCCCTACACCTGTCCTGCACATCCCAAGCTTGTTTACCTACTGTCTGTTCCTCTTTGTGCCCCCTTTTTCACCACTTTCCTATCTCCCCATTTTATTTTCTTTAAAACAAATTAGCATGGGGGTTAGCGGGAGTAAACACTTTTAAGTGATAGTAAGCGGGGTTAAGTGAGTGTGCGCATGTGTGCGCTTAGCTAAGCATTGCTAAACATCGCGCAAACCCATGCAAACCTGCTTACAACTGCTTAAAAGTGCCTTAGCCACTCTATGGAAGGGCCCTTGTTCTGCTCAGCAGCAAAAGAAAAGACCTCTGCCAGTCTCCAACCCCAGACCATTGACTGCATGAATTACCACTAAGCCACAGCAGATATGCAAATAACTTGGTGCTGACATAAATATATCATGCATTACAATGAGGGAATGTAGATGTAAATTAGGAATGGTATAACACAAATCCTGTTCTGTGGGTCTTTACCAGCAGTTGTTGTGGAATTGCATGACATGACTGTGAAAAGAGAACCAGCCATCCAAGCAGGGAATAATGTTACAGTAGCACCTTACAAACACCACACAGTATCAGACCAGGATAAATACTGGCAAAGTTAATTAGGGCAGAGGCCAGACACCCCAACTGTGACTGCTTTACAGGGATGTCCCTGATTTGTAAACAAATGTTAGCTGTGCCCCACTGAATCACTCTGGAAAGTACTAACTGTAGGCAGACAAGTGTGGAATCACACGTAATGAATAATCTCAATAGGTCAGAGTAAACACTGCTTGCACATCAGAAAAGGTGTAGGTATACATATGCTCTGATTCCCAAGAAAGTCTCAACTGCAATATGTCTGTAATATATTGCAGGTGTATCTAACGTATATGTCCCTTTCACTGAGGCCATTCAAATACATACCTGAGAGTATCTGAGGCCTGGCAGAAGCAGAAACACACAGGCATATCAGCATTACTGCTGTTACACACTCTGCAAATAGCTTTGGAAGGAGTTACGCAAGCATGCCCTTATGTAGGAGTACAACACAGAAATATCACAGGATGTAGCCATGTACTGCTAGCAACCAGTTGTGACAATGCCAATGTGCCAGTGCTAAAACAACTGGTGTGGTGCACAGACAAAGTAAAGTAGGCTAACCTCTAGCTACCATCTGGATATGTCCACAGGTGGGAGGTACGCAGACTACTTGCCTTGATAGACTAACAGGTACACAACAATCCTGTATGTTCAGCAAGATAAACCTCACATGATAAAAAATGCTCTTTGCAGTTCTGCACCCCTACCCAAAGGTACAACATGCCTGTGTATTCAGGCAAAAACCAGGGTGTAGGTAGGCATACTCAGTACTGAAATATGTCCAGTTGTGTTGAGCAGCGTGTGCTAATGTCAACACAAACAAACCACAAACTGTTCATAGGTGAGTAACATAATAATTACAGTATAGCAATTCACAAACACTGCATGTGCCACAGGAATACAGTGCACTAACCACATTTGTATGGCAGTTAAATGTCTGATTCAGAAAGAAAGTACATACTCCCATGTATCCTGTGTTAGCATTTGGAGGGGTGAGTACATGTCTACACTGAGAAGTGTGTACTGGAAGCAGCAACATTCAGGTTTGAGTACAACATGCATATCACTGGCTACAACCCTAGCTTCAGATAAGAGACATAAACCAACCTTCTGACTGACACAACGGTGTCCAGAGCAAAGAAGCATGGGCCCCACCTTGGAAATCTGAAAGGGCTACGTCTACCTAACCTAGCATTTTATAGCAGTGGGCTGCAATCACAGTGAGTAATGCAATCAGCACACAGCAGGCTGCATGCAACTACTGAATGGTGGGCAGCAACTGGTGTAGAGGCTGTCACATGCACAAGTGCAGATACCTAGAAAAGCAGGCTGTACCTGCTGTCCACACATGCAATAATATCATTGCAGGTACAGGGAGATAGAGAGCGAGAGAAAGACACAGACAGAGACACAGACAACAGAGAGAGAAACAGAGACAGAAACACAGGGAGAAAACCCAAAACAAACAACCAACCAAAAAAAAAAAACCCTACATAACAGTAACAGACGGAGCAGGGAAATAGAAAGGTAAGGTATGCAACTCATATGTATGTGTTGGCATGTAGTAGATGTTCCTGAAGAGTACTCTACACACTGCAACTCATCCATGTGTGGCAGCAGTACGTATCTATCTGTATCTGCATATGTGCATAGGGCAAGGGACATACTGCAACTGTTAATGAAGGGTGGACAGATATCTGTCGTTGAAGGTTGTTATGTGCAAATATCTATGTAGGTCGTAGTGTGTGGCATAGAAAATAGCATGCAGTGCTGATATATGTCATGGGCTGGTTAAACGCTGTGGGACTGATTTGTCAGATCTGCTATGTTACAGCCAGTGAGGCCTACTAAAGCTACATGGGCCAATGACACCCACATGCATTCTGCACAATACTGTGCAATATAATCACATAACTGTACATCCCACAACTGTTGCATAACTGATATCCCCACCATGAAAGGTGGACTGTACATGTGCCTGTATGTACATCTATGTGTACAGCAATGGTTGTGTACATGTATGTGTATAGATATGTATATATATATATATATATATATATATATACATATACATATAGAGAGAGAGAGACATGGGGCCATATGTACTGCAACAGGTGTGTGGTGATCAAGGCATGGACTATAGACAAGTGTTGATACTGCAGTGCCATTCCTCCTTTCCAAAACACTGTACCCATTAACTACCACATAGGTAGAGATCTACCCAACACCAAAGGTGTGAAAAGGGAACATGGGACACAGGTGGACAGTAGCCACCTCTTTGATAAGACAGTGCCACACTAGACCTGTAATCTGTCTGTGTGGTATGTGTCATGACAACAGGTGTGTCATCTAGGGAAATAATAGTCTGTGTTCTCCTCTACTCATCACAATGCCCTGTGTGGTATGTATATCACATGACAACTACAGCAGGTGGAAAGGCCACAGACATACCTCACAAAGGGTAATACTGGCCACAAACAGATGCCCTATGCAGACTGACTCACAAAACCACATCTAGACTGTATTGCATACCAGACACAAAGAGGTGACCTCTGCCAGACATACAGAGGTATGTCACACCCATAGCTGGGTGACAACCACCATGGCAACATATCACAATCCCTCCGGGATACACGCTCTAGGGCCCTAAACCTCGTCAGCTCACTAAACAGCACATGCTGGAGGGATAGGTTCCTATCCCAGAGATATGCCATACACTGGAATAGACCACCTAGCAATAGCAAACAAGGCTCCTCATTAGCAGTTGTCATAAATACCCCTGATGATTGTTTGGGAGATTGGTAATACACCTCAGGAACTCCCTCTGTGGATTTGGTTGGCAGGGGCAAGTGAAATCAAAGTACATGTGTGTCAAAGGCCAGGGTAGCATATGGCTAGGCTGCTGTAGGCCCTAGGGTCAATAGCATATAACCTACCTATGACACTATGCCCTCACACATGTACTCAATGCAATACCTGCTATGTGAGGTTGAATAAGTGTAACGCTGAATGTGTGCAAGGTCTGTAAAGGTGTGATAGGTAAGTGTGAAGTTGTATCTGACATGGTAGTGTCTATCCTAGCTGTGACACCAGGAAAAGATGTGTATTGTACTGTTAGGCAGACATAGTAGTATGGCATACGATGTGACATAGTTCCTTGTTGACGACCGTGGTGTCTCATTGTATGCTTAGTGAGTGGTACTGCTGGTGAATCCAACTCCCATAGGAACTGTGGTACTACCTGAAGCTGTAGGCCTAAACAGCACAGTATGGTGTGTGTTCACATTGCTTGGAAACACTGTCTTGTGTGTTTCCTGTAGTCTGCACAGAGGACAAAACTCAAGCATAAGGATTTGTAAGTAGTGGCGCACAGTACTGTATGGTACACAGGTAATGCTCATCTGTGTTGGCATACAGTGGTGCGTTGTATGTTTGTCTGATGTTTGTAATTATGCCTGTACCACGGCTGCAATCATATGTGTGTTACAGGGTATATGTGGGTATCCAGCAACATATATACTCTGTTACAGTAGTATGCCACCTATAGTAACAACTGTACACATATGTTAGGCAGGGCTATGGCATCAATGACTAGGGTGGTTGACTGGTACTACTGTAAGTGTACTTTACATTCATTGCAATAGATGACATCTCTGTTCATGCATTGGCGTGATATATACCCCTGTGTCGAGGTTGTGCATTGTGTCACAAACAGTGTGCCGGGTACTGTTGTATAGTGGTGTGATATATAGAGTGTGTCAGGCACTGTTAGTTAGTTGTGGCCTGAGAACCAATAAGTGGTAGTGAACGTGTGTAACCCCTGACAGACAAATAGATGGCATATATGTCAGTAAAGTGATATCTTTGGTTAAAGGTTTAAAGTGTGCCACAGGACTCGCTCACGCATATTGTTCTTATCTTTTTCAGCCAGATGGCCCACCAATGCAACCCGTCATACACGGTAACGGAGGAAGATGAAATTGTCCAAAGCCTGGTGCAGCAGTACACAATGCTGTTTTCCCAAAGCAGCCAGCACCAGCAGGAGTGGACTGCACTGTGGCAGGATCTTGTTCAGTGGGTAAATGACATAGGCATGCATAACCGGACATATGAGCAGGTACGCCATCACTGCAGTGATTTCATTAGACGTGTCCAGCAGCGTGCATCTGATATCCAAAGACAACAGCTTGCCACAGGTGGTGGGGTGGCCATTCACCCCCCTTCACCAGAGTGGAGTTGCTGCTCCTAAACGTGGTGGCTCCTGGACAACAGCAGCAACAACCTGTGATGTGTTGTCATGGAGGCTAGTGCTACCCAGCATGTTCACATGGAGTGAGCAGGTAACATGCCCTATCTGTAGACTACAGTTAAGTGTATTGTTAGATTATGTCTACGTGAGATGTGTACTGTGTGTTTAGCAGTTGTGCTGCCTAGTGTTATGCAATACTGATATTTGGAATATTATCTCTACACCTGTGACTGTTGACTGTTGTTCCACTGTAGTTTAGCATACCAACTGTGGCAATGCCACAGTTGTGGCCACTGATGAACTCTCTCATATTCTCATAGGTCCCTCTGGTGTGACAGCAGGGCAGACGATACATGCTGGTGAGTGTGATATAACTGCAATGTTGGTAATGAAATGTGCATGTCATAGGTGAGGTGTAGGCCATGTACATGTAACACACCTACGCATAATGCATGCTGTGCATGTTTGCTGTAAGACATTGCACAGCTCAGTAATGTCAGTAGCTGCCTCAATGACATGCAATACACAGAGCATCAGACACAGTTGTGGCAACACCGTACTGCACATTGGATAGGCATAGTTGCTACAGCTGTACACAACATAACACGTTTATCATACGCAGTACACACAAACATGCTACATATGGCATTACCACACACCCGCTGTAAGGTCACACTTCAGTATCCCACATCATCCACACACACACATGATGTACCTCAGGGGTAGAGGCCTATCATGGGGCTGTGCAACACTCTTCAACACATAACACAGTTGTGTTAGGCAATGCTCCCTATTGGGCACCTCACACACCCATGTACAAAGTGGCTGTGTAATTGTGAATGTAGCCACGGCACCGCAGTTCAGGTACAGCATGCTAGGCAGTGGTCTGTCACACATTAGTAGCCATGAGTGACCACAAGATGCATGATGATGATGGCACATGGTACTACACCCCATCCAGTTACAGTGACCACAGTACTACACATAGCAGTCATTGCTTTGCACCTCAATGTTGTGTGTGGCAAACATATGCACCTATACACAATATGCATAGCATGTTGTGTGTGTGCTTACATATGCCAGTATACACAATATGCACAGCAGTTGCCATCTGTACTAAGTGTCACATATATGTCCTGGAATGCTATTGGGTGTATAGGTCACATGGCACACATTGGGTATGTGTGGTGTTTAATGTTGCAGCCGTGTAGCATGCCTTGTCATGGCTGGCACCGACATATCTGCAGAATGTCCCACACTCACCATAACCACTGTACAAGTGCCATGTTGAGCATTGGGATTCCTTCATGTCTAAGTGCACCACTCATCCTGTGTGTGTACATAGTATGCATGTGCTACACCTGTGCCCACTATTATCTGCTATGGACACAGACACTGTAATCACACATGGCAATCTATGTGTCACACAGATAACACATACAGCCATGGTATGTATACATGTGAGTGATGGTGCACAGGACATTGCAGAGCTGATAATACATGCACAGCAATGTTGTGTCCATGTACACATTGTGTTCCAGGGTGTAGCCAATCACTGAACAACTACACACATGCATCAAAGCCATGTATAATGTCATTAAATAGGGCTGTCTACACTTGCACTGCATGGTCTTGAGTAACAAATATTCTGCATGCTGACACGTGTGAGGTGACTGTTTGCCTTGTGATACTGGCACCCACCTTCACCCATTATTGAGTATATGTTGGATTGCTGGTGTGTGTGTGTGTGTGTGTATGTGCTGTAGTGAGGAGTGTATTTGTGTGCATGTGTGCATGTGTGCATGTGTTCATGTGTTCATGTGTGCATGTGTTCATGTGCGCATGTGTGCATGTGTGCATGTGTGCATGTGTGCATGTGTGCATGTGTGCTAACATCATGTACAGATTGTAAAGTGTGTTTCCTGTCTTCCTCTCACAGGTGCTGAGTTTGGGGTGGCTGAAAGCAGCAGGGAACCTGAAGTCACTGCCACTAATAGTGGAGATGATGAGATATGTATTCTGGCACAGGAAGGTTTGACAGGGTCTGTCGTTGGTCCACCAATCGACAGTACACAGCATTCAACCCCATCTATGTGCACACTCATACTGCAGATACATCCCTCATCACTAATGGCCTTAGCTGAGGGACAGAATACAGTTGGCATTGACCAGGAGAGTGTGGTACCCATGGCACTTGCATCCCCTCACAGCAGCCATAGCTGGATTCCTGGAACGGTACCACATAGGCAGATGTCCAAGGGTTCTCGGGGGAGCACCACTGGTCGTATTGCCCCTGGCAGACGTGCCCCCAGAGGTATTACAACCTCCAGTATGTTCCGGGCTGTAATGCAGGCACAGGCATGTATGGAACGGTACACCAGACAGGGACTAAGGGTGAAGAGGGCCCATTATACCGCTATCGATGACAGCATCCGTGACCTTGCCGGTGCTATCTGGAATTACACTGAGGTCATTGATAGACATTGGGGGGAGACAATATATGCCCTCCACAATGTGTCTTCCATGAGCCAGGACCGTGCCGGATGGGTGAGACGTCGACGCGGATGCATGCCAGCAACAGCAACAGCTGGCAGTCGACGCAGACAGCACACAGATCACAGCCATTCCCATAGTGGCAGTATCAGCCCAGCAATGCTGGGGCTGGCCTGTCTATTGACCATCCTAGTAGACCACGTGCACGTGGCTCTGGCCAGTCCCAGCAGGGACATGGGTCCATTCATCATACCTCTGCCTCTGATGATAGTACCCAGTCAGGGTTGGTACCCGATACTGCCCGTAGCACCCCTGCCAAGCACAGGCACCGTGTCCGTGCCCAGAGACAGTGATCTGTACAGCCTAGCAGGTACAGTCTGTGGCTGTCCCACAACCTCCCATATATGGTAGCCACATGGTGGAGCTGTGTGCATGCAGAGACACACACACATTAACCAAACAACTAGGGCTCACACATACACACACACATTACATCAACAGTGGCCCATGCTGTACTGTTGTCCCTCACACACACACACACACACACACACACACACACACACACACACACACACACACACACACACACACACACACACAGACATGTCGATTGGATGGGTCAATGTTGGGCTCTGGCAAACCAACAACACACCCTGTGCATATGATGACACCTGTGCCACCTCCTGTCATCTGTAACATTGATGCAGGAACAGGCTAACATGGTTCTGATGCACAGGGTGACATTATAGCAGTGTAGCAACATTAGCAGGTTGTCAACAGGAAAGTGTAATGATATCCTTGTAGGTATATCTAAGCAGGCATTATGCATCACAGCTCTGATTGTCAATGTAGCATTGTTTACACCAGTGTTAGGTCTGAGTATGTATTGTCCACCCATGTGCCAATTGGCTGAAGTGTACAGTGTTGCCAGCATGTGCTAGTGAGTGAACAGTACGTGTGTGGTGTCTGCATGTACGTGCATAGTGGACACATGGGACATATGACATACCCTGTTTTACACATTGTTAACATCTCATAGTATCTTTCAATGGCCAGTATGCATTCTACTACAGATATGTACTAACATGGTACACATGTGTGTATGACATGGGTTGACAGTATGCTGTGGTTGATACTGTTAATACCCATCAATGATTTGCAGTCTGGTAGTATAGACAACCTCAACAGCATGACTATAACCAATCATTAGATGATGTCCTGACAAATGACACAAAGTTGTAGGGAACTCAGTAACACTTGGATCCTTCTGGTACTATACTATAACAGTGACCAGTGGTATTGACCGCCACCCGTTCCTGGGACTACACCTGTTTGGCATATAGCCATCTTAGGTACATGCAGACACACTAGGGATATGTCCATCCACATCTGGAAATGCATGCATTGGCCTACAATGCATTCCCTAGATGGGAAGCATATCCTACACAAGGGTATCATACAGACAGATACCTGTTGTCCAATACATGCTGTACAGCAGTAAGCCGACTATGGCATAGTCATCCACATTTACTATACATACTATCCCGACAGTACCACATAGGTGGTAGCCCTCAACATGTATGTTGGGTAACAATGTGTACATACAGCCACGTGTTATGTCATCTGTCCCTTGGTATCCATATATCCATAGGTATTGTGGAGTCCCTCAGGGTGTCACATAAGACATTAGGGGCCTGAATGCATATCCACAGGGCTGTTGTACACCTATAATGACTGTCCATTATTGTCAGTCGTTGTTGTGCATTAACATGTCTGACATATACCCCAGGCATGTACCCTCACTTAAAGTGCTCTATAGTAACTGTCTTGGGTGTGTGTGGCACAGATGACCTTGGACACAGATCACTACAGTGGCCGGGCTTGTCACATACATACATATGTGACCTACAATCTGAGAAGCAGTGGCACAATCTGTCAAAGGAAACAAATGTATTCATGTAGTATGCAGGCTTCACACCTATGTACTGATTGAGGTCACATGTACACATATTTATTTGCCATGCAGATACCTGATGTGTGCAATGCACATACTGTTTGAATCATGATATGTCATACGATAGTAAAAGCAAAACCCACACTGCATTGACCAACTGTGTCACACTCACACACCAATTGCAAGATTCAAATCCCTACCTAATTATGTTATGATACTAGAGACATACGCATTAACACGGCGCGCTGTATGCTTTGTTGGGTGGTTTCTCTTCTCCTGCTATATTTGTAGGATGCTGACATCATCAGACTTTCCAAAGAGGAATGTACCTCTTTTAATGTGTTTTCCCAGTCTCCAAAAAGGGCACTCCTCTTAAAGAAAATCACGCACTGTAAGTATTTGCAAAATTCAAACCCCTATTGCACTGTATTATGATATTCGAGACAAATGCATTAACATGGCATGCTATATACTTTGCTGAGTGGCTTATCTTCTCCTGCTATATTTGTAGGATGCTGACATCATCAGACTTTCCAAAGAGGAATGTACCTCTTTTAATGTGTTTTCCCAGTCTCCAAAAAGGGCACTCCTCTCAAAGAAAATCTCACACATACACCCCCCCAGGCATGTACCATCACTCACAGTACTCTATAGTAACTGTCATGGGTGTGTGTGGCACAGATGACCTTGGACACAGATCACTACAGTGGCCGGGCTTGTCACATACATACATATGTGACCTACGATCTGAGAAGCAGTGGCACAATCTGTCAAAGGAAACAAATGTATTCATGTAGTATGCAGGCTTCACACCTATGAACTGATTGAGGTCACACGTACACATATTTATTTGCCATGCAGATACCTGATGTGTACAATGCACGTACTGTTTTAATCATGATATGTCATACTATAGTAAAAGCAAAACCCACACTACATTGATCAACAGTGTCACACACACACATTCAGCAATTACAGGATTCAAACCCCTACCTAACTATGTTATGATACTAAAAACATCCACATTAATACAGCGCGCTATATGCTTTGCTGGGTGGTTTCTCTTCTCCTGCTATATTTGTAGGATGCTGACATCATCAGACTTTCCAAAGAGGAATGTACCTCTTTTAATGTGTTTTCCCAGTCTCCAAAAAGGGCACTCTTCTCAAAGGAAATTACATACATACACAGTCAGCATTTGCAGGATTTAAACCTCTACTTAACTATGTTATGATACTAGAAACATATGCATTAACACAGTGCACTATATGCTTTACTGGGTGGCTTCTCTTCTCCTGCTATATTTGTAGGATGCTGACATCATCAGACTTTCCAAAGAGGAATGTACCTCTTTTAATGTGTTTTCCCAGTCTCCAAAAAGGGCACTCCTCTCAAAGAAAATCACACACATACACCCCCCCCAGGCATGTACCCTCACTCACAGTACTCTATAGTAACTGTCATAGGTGTATGTGGCACAGATGACTTTGGACACAGATCACTACAGTGGCCGGGCTTGTCACATACATACATACATATGTGACCTACGATCTGAGAAGCAGTGGCACAATCTGTCAAAGGAAACAAATGTATTCATGTAGTATGAAGGCTTCACACCTATGTACTGATTGAGATCACATGTACACATATTTATTTGCCATGCAGATACCAGATACTGTTTTAATCCTGATATGTCATACCATAGTAAAAGCAAAACCCAGACGGTATTGACCAACTTTGCCACACACACACTCAGCAATTACAAGATTCAAACCCCTACCTAGCTATGTTGTGATACTTGAGACATGCGCATTAACACGGCGAGCTATGTGGTTCCGCTTCTTCTGCTATATTTGTAGGATGCTGACATCATCAGACTTTCCAAAAAGGAATGTACCTCATTTAATGTGTTTTCCCAGTCTCCAAAAAGGGCACTTCTCTCAAATGAAATTTCACACAATCAGCATTTGCAAGATTCAAACCCCTACCTAAGTTATGATACTAAGGATATATGCATTACCACGGTGTGCTATATGCTTTGTCGGGTGGTTTTTCTTCTCCTGCTATATTTGTAGGATGCCGACATCATCAGACTTTCCAAAGAGGAATGTACCTCTTTTAATGTGTTTTCCCAATCTCCAAAAAGGGAACTCCTCTCAAAGAAAATCACGCACACACAGTCAGCATTTGCAAGATTCAAACCCTTATCTAACTATAAACTTATAAAAGAGCCAAACAGTGTCAAGTCCACTAAATAAAACCAGAAATTAACACTGTAACGTCAGGGATCCACACCACGAAAATCTTTATTAGATAATTATACACAATTGAGTGCTTTCTTCCCTATTAACAGGGATTTCATCAGAATCTACGTCCATAATAATAATAACTATGAAAGAGCTATGATAGTACCATTTGGAGGTTATGCAAGGGAGGTAGAGAAAATTATAACAAAGAATTGGGCTATTTTAAGGAATAACCCCAAGTTGTGGAATATAGGGGGTAATAAACCCAATTTTATATACAAAGTTGGTGCAAATTTGAAAAAGAATTTTGAAATGCATAGTAAGTTGAATTATAGACACAGGACTACAAAATGTGACAATTGTCCACAATGTAAGTATATATGTACAGAACAAAATATAAAAATTAACAATTTTTTTATGAAATGTGGTGAAACCAGAAAGAGGGAATTGTCAAACCATTGGTGTTATCTATCTGGCTATGTGTGAATCCTGCCCTAGTTTCTACATAGGCAAAACTGAGAGAAAGCTGAAAGACAGAATATATGAACACACATACCAGATAAACACACACAACTACAATAACGCCCTGTATAGGCATATTAGTAGCTCACAGGGCTGTAAATATTTTAGATTTACAATTTTAGATAAAGTATCAAAAAATCCAAGGGGTGGGGACTACAGAACATATATAGAAGAAAGAGAAACTAAATGGCAAATAAGATTACAAGCAAGCCTACCCCCGGGTCTAAATGAAATCATTACCATAAAGCCTATATTAAATAAAAAAGTGGAACTTACGAAATGAAAGTGGATGTTTTATGGGAACATATGGAATTAACAATAAAGCAATTGTATTTTTATAAGTTTTTACAAGTTTTATTCAAGTGTGTATATTTATATATATATTTTTAACATGGTTTTAATGCACTTTGCACTTTAAATTTACCTATCAATTTAGCAACTTGTGACATCATGATGTAATTTAAGTATTTATAGGGGAAAATAGGAATGGATGTAGATTCTGATGAAATCCCTGTTAATAGGGAAGAAAGCGCTCAATCGTGTATAATTATCTAATAAAGATTTTTGTGGTGTGGATCCCTGCCGTTGCAGTGTTAATTTTTGGCCCTATCTAACTATGTTATGATACTAAAGACATATGTATTAACATGGCGCGCTATTTGCTTTGATGGGTGGTTTTTCTTCTCCTGCTATATTTGTAGGATGCTGACATCATCAGACTTTCCAAAGAGGAATGTACCTCTTTTAATGTGTTTTCCCAGTCTTCAAAAAGGGCACTCCTCTGAAATGAAATCACAAACATACTGTCAGCATTTGCAGGATTTAAACTCCTACCTAACTATGTTATGATATTGGAGCCATACGCAATAACACGGCGCGCTATATGCTTTGCTGGGGGGGGGGGTTCCTCTTCTCCTACTATATTTGTAGGATGCTGACATCATCAGACTTTCCAAAGAGGAATGTACCTCTTTTAATGTGTTTTCCCAGTCTCCAAAAAGGGCACTCCTCTCAAAGGAAATCACACACATGCACATTGTCAGATTCAAACCCCTACCTAACTATGTTATGATATTAAAAGACATATGTATTAACACGGCACGCTACATGCTTTGCTGGGTAATTTTCGTTCTCCTGCTATATTTGTAGGATGCTGACATCATCAGACTTTCCAAAGAGGAATGTACCTCTTTTAATGTGTTTTCCCAGTCTCCAAAAAGGGCACACCTCTCAAAGAAAATCACACACATACACCCCCCCCCAGGCATGTACCCTCACTCACAGTACTTGATAGTAACTGTCATGGGTGTGTGTGGCACAGATGACCTTGGACACAGATCACTACAGTGGCCGGGCTTGTCACATACATACATATGTGACTTACAATCTGAGAAGCAGTGGCACAATCTGTCAAAGGAAACAAATGTATTCATGTAGTATGCAGGCTTCACACCTATGTACTGATTGAGGTCACATGTACACATATTTATTTGCCACACAGATACCTGATGTGTGCAATGCACATACTGTTTTAATCATGATATGTCATACCATAGTAAAAGCAAAACCCACACTGCATTGAGCAACTATGTCTCACACACACACTCAGCAATTGCAGGATTCGAACCCCTACCTAACTAGGTTACGATCCTAGAGATCATACATATTAACACAGCGCACTACATACTTTACTGGGTGGTTTTTGTTCTCCTGCTATATTTGTAGGATGCTGACATCATCAGACTTTCTAAAGAGGAATGTACCTCTTTTAATGTGTTTTCCCAGTCTCCAAAAAGGGCACTCTTCCCAAAGGAAATTACACACATATACAGTCACAATTTGCAGGATTTAAACCCCTACTTAACTATGTTATAACACTAGAAACATATGCATTAACACGGCACGCTATATGCTTTGTTGGGTGGTTTCTCTTCTCCTGCTATATTTGTAGGGTGCTGACATCATCATACTTTCCAAAGAGGAATGTACCTCTTTTAATGTGTTTTCCCAGTCTCCAGAAAGGGCACTCCTTCAAAGAAAATCACACACATACACCCCCCAGGCATGTACCCTCACTCACAGTACTCTATAGTAACTGTCATGGATGTGTGCGGCACAGGTGACCTTGGACACAGATCAATACAGTGGCCTAGCTTGTCACATACATACATATGTGACCTACGATCTGAGAAGCAGTGGCACAATCTATCAAAGGAAACAAATGTATTCATGTAGTATGCAGGCTTCACACTTATGTTCTGATTGAGGTCACATGTACACATATTTATTTTCCACGCAGATACCTGATATGTGCAATGCACATACTGTTTTAATCATGATATGTCATACCATAGTAAAAGCAAAACCCACACTGCATTGACCAACTGTGTCACGCACACACTCAGCAATTGTAGGATTCAAACCCCTACCTAACTATGTCATAACATTAAATGCATACGCATTAACATGGCACGCTACATGGTTTGTTGGATTTTTTTTTTCTCCTGCTATATTTGTAGGATGCTGACATCATCCAACTTTCCAAAGAGGAATGTACCTCTTCTAATGTGTTTTCCCAGTCTCCAAAAAGGGTACTTTCTCAAAGGAAATCACACACACAGTCAGCATTTGCAGGATTCAAACCCCTACCTACCTATGTTATAATACTAAAAACATTTGCATTAACTCGGCACACTATATACTTTGCTAGGTGGTTTCTCTTCTCCTGCTATATTTGTAGGATGCTGACATCATCAGAATTTCCAAAGAGGAATGTACCTCTTTTAATGTGTTTTCCCAGTCTCCTTTGACATACACATCAACACAGCACACTATATGCTTTACTGGGTGATTTCTCTTCTCCTGCTATATTTGTAGGATGCTGACATCATCAGACTTTCCAAAGAGGAATGTACCTCTTTTAATGTGTTTTCCCAGTCTCCAAAAAGGGCACTCCTCCCAAAGGAAATCACACACATACAATCAGCATTTGCAGGATTCAAACCCCTACTTAACTACGTTATGATACAAGAAACATATGCATTAACACGGCATGCTATACGCTTTGATGGGTGGTTTGTCTTCTCCTGCTATATTTGTAGGATGCTGACATCATCAGACTTTTCAAAGAAGAATGTATCTCTTTTAATGTGTTTTCCCAGTCTCCAAAAAGGGCACTCCTTCAAAGAAAATCACACACATACACCCCCCCCAGGCATGTACCTTCACTCACAGTACTTGATAGTAACTGTCATGGGTGTGTGTGGCACAGATGACCTTGGACACAGATCACTACAGTGGCCGGGCTTGTCACATACATACATATGTGACTTACAATCTGAGAAGCAGTGGCACAATCTGTCAAAGGAAACAAATGTATTCATGTAGTATGCAGGCTTCACACCTATGTACTGATTGAGGTCACATGTACACATATTTATTTGCCACACAGATACCTGATGTGTGCAATGCACATACTGTTTTAATCATGATATGTCATACCATAGTAAAAGCAAAACCCACACTGCATTGAGCTACTATGTCTCACACACACACTCAGCAATTGCAGGATTCGAACCCCTACCTAACTAGGTTATGATCCTAGAGATCATACATATTAACACAGCGCACTACATACTTTACTGGGTGTTTTTTCTTCTCCTGCTATATTTGTAGGATGCTGACATCATCAGACTTTCCAAAGAGGAATGTACCTCTTTTAATGTGTTTTCCCAGTCTCCAAAAAGGGCACTCTTCTCAAAGGAAATTACACACATATACAGTCACCATTTGCAGGATTTAAACCCCTACTTAACTATGTTATAACACTAGAAACATATGCATTAACACGGCACGCTATATGCTTTGTTGGGTGGTTTCTCTTCTCCTGCTATATTTGTAGGGTGCTGACATCATCATACTTTCCAAAGAGGAATGTACCTCTTTTAATGTGTTTTCCCAGTCTCCAGAAAGGGCACTCCTTCAAAGAAAATCACACACATACACCCACCAGGCATGTACCCTCACTCACAGTACTCTATAGTAACTGTCATGGATGTGTGTGGCACAGGTGACCTTGGACACAGATCAATACAGTGGCCTAGCTTGTCACATACATACATATGTGACCTACGATCTGAGAAGCAGTGGCACAATCTATCAAAGGAAACAAATGTATTCATGTAGCATGCAGGCTTCACACTTATGTTCTGATTGAGGTCACATGTACACATATTTATTTTCCACGCAGATACCTGATGTGTGCAATGCACATACTGTTTTAATCATGATATGTCATACCATAGTAAAAGCAAAACCCACACTGCATTGACCAACTGTGTCACGCACACACTCAGCAATTGTAGGATTCAAACCCCTACCTAGCTAGGTTATAACATTAAATGCATACGCATTAACATGGCACGCTACATGGTTTGTTGGATTTTTTTTTCTCCTGCTATATTTGTAGGATGCTGACATCATCCGACTTTCCAAAGAGGAATGTACCTCTTTTAATGTGTTTTCCCAGTCTCCAAAAAGGGTACTTTCTCAAAGGAAATCACACACACAGTCAGCATTTGCAGGATTCAAACCCCTACCTACCTATGTTATAATACTAAAAATATTTGCATTAACTCGGCACGCTATATACTTTATGAGGTGGTTTCTCTTCTCCTGCTATATTTGTAGGATGCTGACATCATCAGAATTTCCAAAGAGGAATGTACCTCTTTTAATGTGTTTTCCCAGTCTCCTTTGACATACGCATCAACACAGCACACTATATGCTTTACTGGGTGATTTCTCTTCTCCTGCTATATTTGTAGGATGCTGACATCATCAGACTTTCCAAAGAGGAATGTACCTCTTTTAATGTGTTTTCCCAGTCTCCAAAAAGGGGCACTCCTCCCAAAGGAAATCACACACATACAGTCAGCATTTGCAGGATTCAAACCCCTACTTAACTATTATGATACAAGAAACATATGCATTAACACGGCGTGCTATACGCTTTGATGGGTGGTTTGCCTTCTCCTGCTATATTTGTAGGATGCTGACATCATCAGACTTTCCAAAGAAGAATGTATCTCTTTTAATGTGTTTTCCCAGTCTCCAAAAAGGGCACTCCTTCAAAGAAAATCACACACATCCACCCCCCAGGCATGTACCCTCACTCACAGTACTCTATAGTAACTGTCATGGGTGTGTGTGGCACAGGTGACCTTGGACACAGATCAATACAGTGGCCTAGCTTGTCACATACATACATATGTGACCTACGATCTGAGAAGCAGTGGCACAATCTATCAAAGGAAACAAATGTATTCATGTAGTATGCAGGCTTCACACTTATGTACTGATTGAGGTCACATGAACACATATTTATTTTCCATGCAGATACCTGATGTGTGCAATGCACATACTGTTTTAATCATGATATGTCATACCATAGTAAAAGCAAAACCCACACTGCATTGACCAACTGTGTCACACACACACTCAGCAATTGTAGGATTTAAACACCTACCTAACTATGTTATAACATTAAATGCATACGCATTAACATGGCACGCTATATGGTTTGTTGGGGTTTTTTTTTTCTCCTGCTATATTTGTAGGATGCTGACATCATCCGACTTTCCAAAGAGGAATGTACCTCTTCTAATGTGTTTTCCCAGTCTCCAAAAAGGGTACTTTCTCAAAGGAAATCACACACACAGTCAGCATTTGCAGGATTCAAACCCCTACCTACCTATGTTATAATACTAAAAACATTTGCATTAACTCGGCACGCTATATACTTTGCTGGGTGGTTTCTCTTCTCCTGCTATATTTGTAGGATGCTGACATCATCAGAATTTCCAAAGAGGAATGTACCTCTTTTAATGTGTTTTCCCAGTCTCCTTTGACATACGCATCATCACAGCACACTATATGCTTTACGGGGTGATTTCTCTTCTCCTGCTATATTTGTAGGATGCTGACATCATCAGACTTTCCAAACAGGAATGTACCTCTTTTAATGTGTTTTCCCAGTCTCCAAAAAGGGCACTCCTCCCAAAGGAAATCACACACATACAGTCAGCATTTGCAGGATTCAAACCCCTACTTAACTACGTTATGATACAAGAAACATATGCATTAACACGGCGTGCTATATGCTTTGATGGGTGGTGTGTCTTCTCCTGCTATATTTGTAGGATGCTGACATCATCAGACTTTCCAAAGAAGAATGTATCTCTTTTAATGTCTTTTCCCAGTCTCCAAAAAGGGCACTCCTCTCAAAGAAAATCACACACATACACCCCCACCCCAGGCATGTACCCTCACTGACAGTACTGTATAGTAACTGTCACGGGTGTGTGTGGCACAGATGACCTTAGACACAGATCACTACAGTGGCCGGGCTTGTCACATACATACATATGTGACCTACGATCTGAGAAGCAGTGGCACAATTTGTCAAAGGAAACAAATGTATTCATGTAGTATGCAGACTTTACACCTATGTACTGATCGAGGTCACATGTACACATATTTATTTGCCATACAGATACCTGATGTGTGCAATGCACATACTGTTTTAATCGTGATGTGTCATACCATAGTAAAAGCAAAACCCACACTGCATTGACTAACTGTGTTACACACACACACACACTCAACAGTTATAGGATTTAATCCCCTTCCTAACTATGTTATGATATTAAAGCCATACACATTAACACGGAGCACTATATGCTTTGCTGGGTGGTTTCTCTTCTCCTGCTATATTTGTAGGATGCTGACATCATCAGACTTTCCAAAGAGGAATGTACTTCTTTTAATGTGTTTTCCCAGTCTCCAAAAGGGCACTCGTCTCAAAGAAAATCACACACATACACCCCTCCCCAGGCATGTACCCTCAGTCACAGTACTCTATAGTAACTGTCATGGGTGTGTGTGGCACAGATGACTTTGGACACAGATCACTACAGTGGCCGGGCTTGTCACATACATACATATGTGACCTACGATCTGAGAAGCAGTGGCACAATCTGCCAAAGGAAACAAATGTGTTCATGTAGTATGCAGGCTTCACACCTATGTACTGATTGAGATCACATGTACACATATTTATTTGCCACACAGATACCTGATGTGTGCAATGCACATACTGTTTTAATCATGATATGTCATGCCATAGTAAATGCAAAACCCACACTGCATTGACCAACTGTGTCTCACACACAGCAATTGCAGCATTCAAACCCCTACTTAACTATGTTATGATATTTGAGACATATGCATTAACACGGCGCGCTATACGTTTTTCTGGGTGATTTTTCTTCTCCTGCTATATTTGTAGGATGCTGACATCATCAGACTTTTCAAAGAGGAATGTACCTCTTTTAATGTGTTTTCCTAGTCTCCAAAAAGGGCACCCCTCTCAAAGAAAATCATACACATGCACACTGTTTGCATTTGGAAGATTCAAACCCCTACCTAACTATGTTATGATACTAAAGACATATGCAATAACATGGTGCGCTACATGTTTTGCTGGGTGGCTTTGTTTCTCCTGCTATATTTGTAGGATGCTGACATCATCAGACTTTCCAAAGAGGAATGTACCGCTTTTAATGTGTTTTCCCAGTCTGCAAAAGGGGCACTCCTCTCAAAGAAAATCACACACATACACCCCCCAGGCATGTACCCTCACTCACAGTACTCTATAGTAACTGTCATGGGTGTGTGTGGCACAGATTACCTTGACACAGATCACTACAGTGGCCGGGCTTGTCACATACATACATATGTGACCTACGATCTGAGAAGCAGTGGCACAATCTGCCAAAGGAAACAAATGTATTCATGTAGTATGCAGGCTTCACACCTATGTACTGATTGAGGTCACATGTACACATATTTATTTGCCGTGCACATACCTGATGTGTGCAATGCACATACTGTTTTAATCATGATATGTCATACCATAGTAAAAGCAAAACCCACACTGCATTGACCAACTGTGTCACACACACACACACACACACGCACACACGCACACACGCACACACAGCAATTGCAGGATTCAAACCCTTATCTAACTATGTTCTGATACTAGAGACATACGCATTAACATGGTGTGTCACATGCTTTGTTGCATGGCTTCTTTTCTCCTGCTATAATTGTAGGATGCTGACATCATCAGACATTCCAAAGAGGAATGTACCTCTTTTAATGTGTTTTCCCAGTTTCCAAAAAGGGCACTCCTCTCAAAGGAAATCACACACTCAGTCAGCATTTTCAGGATTCAAACCCCTAACAGTGATAAGATGATCAGCTTTAATAATTGGCTTAAATTCTGGTGTCATTCAAAGGGGATCCAATGTCTGTCTGCCTGGGATGACATGCTGGACAAGCCACGCTGCTTCGCAAGGGACGGCTTGCACCTGGCACCCCTGGGCTTCCGGATATTGGCAAAGGCTCTTGCCACCCCCATAGTGCCTTTTTTAGGCAAGGCTCAAATTCTAAACCTACCACCCTAGAACACCAAAAAGGAAAAAAAACTAAGGGTAATGCTGCTCAATGCCAGAAGTCTCAATCTCAAGATGCACGCACTCGACGCCCTTCTCAATATGGAGAACATCGATGTCTGTGCTGTGACAGAAACCTGGTTCAAGGCTCCTGAGAGCACCCCAGCACTAACAGGTTTCACCTCATATCATGCTCCGCCCCAAAATCCGGACAACACCAAGAAAGGAGGGGGGGGTGTCCATATTCATAAAGGACACCCACACCTCAAGGTTGGTGGCAATGCACGATGCATCGGAGACCAACCAGGTGCAATTAACCATAGGCAAGACTGCTCTGCAATTTGTAGCATGTTACAGGCCACCCTCTCAAACTCAGGTACCTCACATGGCCTTCCTGAAAACATTGGAGGGGATAAATGTATCTCCAAACACCATCATACTAGGTGACTTCAACTACCCTAATATAGACTGGGAACACTACTCAAGCCCGAACACTCTAATCCAAAGATTCCAGGAGTTCATAAACTCAAATGCCATGGAACAACTAGTCACCATCCCCACAAGAGGAGAAAACATACTTGATCTCATCATCACGAACATGGGATCAAAATGTTCAACACCGAAGTATACCCCTCACTGGTGAGATCAGATCATAAACTAATCTCGCTGGAGGTCCTCATCCGCCCCACCTGAAACAAAAGACCACAGTGAAAAACTTCTCAAAAGCCGATTTCACACTTCTAAAACTAGTGTGGTCTCCTTTAAGGCCCCTGAGCCAGTGGTAAACATTACTCAAACCGCTGAATCACTTACAAATGCCTTCTACCAGCACCTACAGGACTGCATGGATCAGGCAATCCCAAACAAAACTAAGACTCTCTGTACCAAAGGCAAGCATCCAGTCTGGTGGACCCCAGCCATAAACAAGCTCTACAACAAAGGAGGAAGCTACTACAAGATAGAGCAAAATCCTTGAAAGGTAAGACACCTTTGATCATTATAAGTAAAAACTAAGAGCTCTCATAAAATCATCCAAGGCAAATTTTGAGAAAAAATCGCCAAGGACTCTAAAGACAATCATAAGGCCTTCTTTAGCTATGTTAGAAACCTAGGAGGAAACTCCCAGATATGCTCAGAATTAGTTCAAAATTATGTGAAAATTACTGAACCTACACACATTGCTAACATACTGGCTGACAGGTTCAGTGCAAACTTCTCCCCCCTCCCCAAAAGGAGAGATATCTATTCCAGAGGATTGTAGCCCCCAAACATCTCCAACGCCCAGGTGAGAACTGCCCTCACTAAGGCAAAAACACAGCATCCATGGGACGGATGGTGTCCCCAGCTGTGTGCTTCATGAACTCAACGAGGAATTAAACCCACAGTTAGGACAGCTGTTTAATCTTAGCCTCACCTCAGGATACGCACTCCAAGGAGTGGCGCCGGCGACTGTGGTCCCACTTCATAAGGGCAGTGCCTCCACAGACCCTGGAAATTACCGCCCCATTAGCTTGACAAGCCTTATCTGCAAAGCCATGGAGAAGATCATAATGGAACTCATAAATAAAGACATAGGGAACTTGCAGACTTTGGATCCAACCCAGTTTGGCTTTGTCAAAGGCAGATCCTGCCTCTTAAACTTGGTTGACTTTTGAGACAGTCACCAAGGCCATTGATGAGGAAAGGCAGTCCATACAGCCTACCTCGACCTGGCAAAGGCCTTGACACAATACCCCACTCAGGTATCATCGAAAAACTCATCAGCTTGAATGTAAACCCATACATCACAAGATGGGTTGCAAACTGGCTAAGTGACAGAACCCACAGGGTCAGAGTTGCTGGAGCCATGTTAGACTCAAAGCCTGTCACAAGTGGTGTCCCACAGGGCTCAGTCCTGGGTCCACTCTTGTTCAGCATCTACTTTTCTGAAGTACAAGCAAACACAGGAGGGTTATGGCTGACAAAGTTTGCAGATGACTGCAAACTGGGCGCCATAGTCGAAAACACATCTGACACAGATATCCTCCAGAAGGGCCTCACAGAAATGGATAACTGGTGCCAGAGCCATGGCCTGAAGTTAAACGCCAAAAATGCATAGTCATACCCTTTGGGAAAAACAAGGTTACCCCTAGCTACCATATAGGTGGCAATCCACTGAGCACAGAAAAAGTCATCAGGGATCTGGGGACCCAAGTTGACAGTAGCCTTTCGTTTGACACTCATGTTGCTAACGTAGTTAGGAAAACCTTCTATATCACCCACCTGATCATGAAGGGATTCACATCTAGATCAAGGGAGGTCATCGTCCCCCTGTACTCATCACTCATTAGACCTATGATTGAGTACAATGCCCCATTCGGAATGTATCTGACCAGACACCTGCTGCAGCTTGAAAGGCCCCAAAAGTTCCTCACCAAAAGGATAAAGGGTCTCAAAAATATGTCTTATGCTGCCCGACTGAAAGAACTCCAGCTCTATTCAGTCTCATACCGCTTGCTCAGAGGTGACCTGTGCCTGACATATAAGGCCATGTCAAACCCAGATTTGATGAATATGCTTCACCTCAAAAATCTAGATCCCTCAGAACCACAAGGGCGGAGACTTAAACCTTGACACGGTTATAAATAAAACGTGCTGGAGGGACAGATTAATCACCCAGAGACTCTCTATGCTGTGGAACAAAATCCCGGTACATGTGAGGCAGAGCACCTCGCTGGCCTTGTTCAAGAGGAATCTTGACCAATGGATGGGAGATCGCAGATATACCCCAGGGATTACTTCAGTGTCACTGCTTGACAGAGGCACAGAAAAATGATAGGCATAGTTTTTATTCAAACTAAAGGGGTGGCGAAAGCCACATAACTATGGGCTAGGCTTATAAATGCCCTTGGGCAGATAGCCTAGTATGAACCTATGAAGCTATGAACCTATGAACTATGTTATGATATTAGAAACATATGCATTAACACGGCATGCGATATGCTTTGCTGGGTAGTTTTTCTTCTCCTGCTATATTTGTAGGATGCTGACAGCATCAGACTTTCCAAAGAGGAATGTACCTCTTTTAATGTGTTTTTCCAGTCTCCTTTGACATACGCATTAACACAGCGCGCTATATGCTTTGCTGGGTGGTTTCCCTTCTCCTGCTATATTTGTTGGATGCTGACATCATCAGACTTTCCATGGAGGTATGTACCTCTTTAAATGTGTTTTCCCAGTCTCCAAAAAGGGCACTCCTCTCAAAGGAAATCACACACACACACTGTCCACATTTGCAGGATTCACACCCCTACCTATGTTGTGATACTAGATACATATGCATTAACACAACGCGTGATATGCTTTGCTGGGTGGTTTCTTTTCTCCTGCTATATCACACCCCTACCTAACTATGTTGTGATACTAGATACATACGCATTAACACAACGCGCGATATGCTTTGCTGGGTGGTTTCTTTTCTCCTGCTATATTTGTAGGATGCTGACATCATCAGACTTTCCAAAGGGGAATGTACCTCTTTTAATGTTTCTCAGTCTCCAAAAACAGCACTATTCTCACAGGAAATCACACACGTACACACCCCCACTGTCAGCATTTGCAGGATTCAAACCCCTACCTAACTATGTTATGGTACAAGAGATATACACATTAACATGGCACACTATATACTTTACTGGGTGGTTTTTCTTCTTCTGCTATATTTGTAGGAAGCTGACATCATCAGACTGGACATGGTAATGTGTGTACACTTTGTTTTATGCAATCCCAGGAATGAGCCATGTGGGTCGGCAGGTGTCAACAGCTTGAACAGGACCCCATAATTCTTACCTTGTGTGATCTGTCTGTAGACACATTGACATTCCTTCATATGTCAACACATTTATGCACAGATTGTTGGTTTTGTGGATACGACATGTGTCAGGGGTGTTGATAAAGGGTATTCAAAGTCTATGTTTGACATGTGTAGCTCTGTTTAGTGATGTATGTCCTGGGTGTCTACCTTGCAAACAGTCTAGCATGTTTGGGAACCATGATCTTTACATGAACATACCACAATTGGTAGGGTTGTGTATTTGTCAGCTTCCAATAGCTCTGTGTATGACTTCAACCATGATGGACTCCATGGCCTTGCAGATCAGACTTCATAGGCTTACTGGACTATACTTCCCATGGTTTGTTGTGCACCTACACTTGGGAGTGCCATATGTTGCTGTAACACATTCAGTGGTTCCAGATCCTGTGGAGAGGGTGAGGCTCAACACACTGTTCAGGTGCAGGGTCTGTTTGTTCTGTAGTTCATGCATGACACATATTGGGAAACAATGTAATCCAATTGCTGCCATGCTTTTGGCTTTGGGGGGAGCTGTTCAGCCATTCTACATGTGATATCTCCTGGTATGATGACTGGGACTATCATCAGTGCGAGGTGGGAATGTCTATATGGGCTTGTCTGACAGGATGTCAGCATTGTCAGTCAGGTACAGTTAACCCTGACTCAGGACATATATGAGTGTACATTGCTATTTATGACATAGCTGAAGGAGGTGTCATGATTCAGTCTGGAATCCTTCTCAGCTACTCTTTACAAAACACCAACAAACCTGAGCAGTAATCCCTGTTATACACTTTTACACACTTAACACCCTACTGATCCTTTGCGATCAGGCTAAGGAGTATGTCATCATAATATCCTGGCATGTCCAGGGGTCGGTTTTGTGTGTACTCTCCAGTCCAGCTAGTGAATGTTGTGGTTTTGACACAATGTCACATCTGCCTCATGTACATAGACAACCCTCTCCTCCTCCCAACAAACTCAGATATATGTGAGAGATGCAACAATATTGACATACAGGAGGCTGAGCTCTCTCAACCCATGACTGGCATAGTCTATCAGGTGGTGAAGGTAACCACACACACCACATATCAGTCTCACATAAACCTATAACGACAGCAATCAAACCACATTATCACACATAAACATACTCAAAGGCTCTACATAAACTCTGCCTAAGCAGCAGAGACCTCCAAAGCAGGCACACAAACAACTGCTACCCCACTACAATACCCACATATCACATAGTTCACAATGTCAGTGTGCCACACAGTCAATGCCCTTTGGGCTAAACAACACACCTAATACACTTGTAATAGGTGACACTTATTGTCAGACACACTGATGTCCCACTCACCAGGCCAAACAAGGGAATAGTCACTTTGAGCTGTCTCTCGGGTGGCAGGATCCACAACATAACACATGCATTCAGGTCACTCCAAAGCAAGTACAGGACTGGCTCCATCATTGTCCATGCTGGTACGTACACCCTCAGACTTTCCTCCCTGGACCACATGACATGACACATAGAGGAACTCTCTGATCATGTAGCCCAGGCCAGTATGACCCTGACCTTGTCTAGCATCTTACACTCACCAAGGATGATGTCACAGTATACCAACAAACTGATCACATTTAACAGTTGGCTAACATATTGGTGTCATTCACAGGGGATACAGTGGCTGTCAGCCTGGGGTGACATGCTTGACATGCCATGTAGCTTCCCTATGGACAGCTTGCACCTGTCACCCTTGGACTTTCGAATCCTGGCTAAGGCACTTGCTACCACCATACTGCCTTTTTTAAGCGGTGCTCAAAAGACAAACCCACCTCCATAGACATTACAGAGTACATGACACTGAGGGTAATGCTGCTCAACACCAGATGTGTTACCCTTAAATTGCAACCACTCAGGAATCTCCTCAGTATGGACAACAGTGATATCTGTGCACTAACAGACACCTGGTTCAGGCTCCCAAATGCACACCAGCACTACCAGGTTATATTTCATACCATGCTTTCTGACCACAAAACTCGGAATGACCAACACAAATAGGGGGAGTATCCATATACATCATAGATACACATACCTCCGGGTTCATAGCACTGCACAAAGCATCACAGACCATACATATGCACCTAACATTGTGCAAATCTGCCTTTTGATTTGTTGCCTGCTACAGACCACCCTCCCAAACTCATGAATCACACTTGGCTTTCCTGGGAACACTGGACAATATGAAGGTCTCCCCAAACACCATTATATTTGGTGACTTCAAATACCCACACATTGACTGGGGATAGTACTCAGACCCCAACACCCTCGCCCAGCAGTTGCTACTATTTGTAAACTCATATGCTATGGCACAACCGGTCACCACACCCACAAGAGGGGACAACATATTGGACATGATCATCACCAACATGGGGACTCTGTGTTCCACACCTGAGATATACCCCTCATTGGTAAGGTCAGAACATACATTTATCTCACTAGACATCCATATCCCGTCCACACACCCATCCTGGGTAATCTTGGTGAACTTCTCAAAAGCAAATGTCACACTTCTCCAAACCAAGGTGGTATCCTTCAGGGACCCTGGGACAGTGGTAAGTATGGCTCTGACTGCTGAATCCTTTACATACACATTCTATGGACACCTAGTGGACTGCATGGATTGTGCTATCCCAAATAACAACTGGACTCACTCCTCCAATGGCAGGGGACCTATCTGGTACACCCCGGCCATTAATAAGCTATACAACAAAAGGAGGATGCTACTACATGATAGAGCACAATCCCAGACAGGGAAGGCATCTGTGAGCTGTACTAGCAGACAGCTACAATCACTCATGTATTTATGTCAGGCCAGCTTCTAACAGACAATTGCACCAGACACGTAGGACACTCACAAGGCCTTCTTCAGTTAATTCAGGTACCTGGGTGGACACTCACTGATATGCTGTGAGTTACTGCATACTGACTAAACATACCCTGAACCCACAGACATTGCCAACATCCTGGCAAACAGGTTCAGTGCAGATGTCTCCCCCCATCCCCCCTAAGGAGCTACTGTCCATCCCAACAGAGTGTAACCTCCCTGACATCACAAATAAACAGGTGAGTACTGCCCTCCCCACAGCGGACAACACAGCATCAACGGGACCAGATGGTGTCCCGGCGTGCGTCTTACACGGGCTTCATGACAGACGTAACCCTCACATTACATCACTGTTCGATATCAGAGTTACTGCAGGATATGTACCCACGGAATGGCGCACAGTGATAGTGGTCCCACTCCACAGAGTTGCTGCCACAACGGACCACAGACAATATTGGCCTATAAGGCTAACTAGCCTGTTCTGCAAAGCTATGGAGCGTATTGTAATGGGACTCATGCACATAGACATCAGGAACCTACAGACACTGGGTCCTACACATTTCGGCGTTGTTGTGGGCAGATCTTGCCTCCTGGACCTGTTCGTATTCTTTAAACAGTTACCAGGTCCATCATCGGTGTAGGGACGGTTGTCCACACAGCCTGCCTGGACCTTGCACAACCCTTCGACACAATACCCCACTCGGCCATTATGCATAGGCTCATCGGCGTCGATATCGACACATATCTCACACGATGGATTGCTACCTGGATCAGAGATAGCACCCACATGCTCAGTATTGCAGGTGCCATGTCTGACTATACACCAGTTACACATGGCATCACACAAGGCTCAGTCCTGGGACCTCTCTTGTTCAGTATATATTTGTGTGACGTACAGCTAACACAGGAGGAATATGGCTGACCATGTTCGCAGATGATTGCAAACTGGGTGCTATAATCAACTCTCCAGCTGGCACATGAGATAGCATGACTGGTGCCTGAGCCATGGCCTACAGCTAAATGCCATTAGTTGCATAGTCATCCCCTTAGGGAATAACAACATGCCCACACATTACCACATAGGTAGTAATCCATTACATACGGTAGTAGTTGTTAGGGGTTTGGGGACACGACTTGTTTGTACTCTCACCTTTGACAATCACGTTGCCAAAGTGGTTAGACAGAACTTCTATATAGCCCACCTTATCCCATATGGTTTCACATGTTGATCAAGTGAGGTCATTGTGCCCCTATACTCATCACGACCATGCTTATGCCACATTTGGGATGTACCTTACCCGACACCTGCAGAAAATGTAATGGCCACAAATGTTCCTCAACAAGCAGATGTAGGGACTCACACGGATGCCCTAACAGTTCAGATACAGCAACTCCAGCTCTACTCAGTCACTTACCACCTACACGGATGTGTTGTGTGCCTGTAGTTTAAGGAAATATCAGACCCAGATTTAATGGACATGCTCCACCTCAGGATATCCGACTCCCTTGGAGCTACACACTTCAGGGACATATACCTCAGCACAGATGTTAATAGGATATGCTGGAGGGACAGATTCTTATCCCAGAGGCTCCACTCACTCTGGATTGTAATCCCGGTTTTGCATGGGCAGAGCCACCCACTGACCACCTACAGGAGACATCTTGACAAGTGGATGGGTGATTGTATGTTTACCCATGGGATATCTTCTGGGTCCCTGCTAGAAAGAGGCACAATACACTAAATGTAAATGGGCTATCTTGTGTGACCTACTATTCACAGGCACAGTGTTATACTTTGACAGGGTTGCGAAAGCCAAAAACACTCTGGCTAGGCTTGTACATGCCCTAGGGCAGATAGGCTAGTATCAACCTCTGAACCTATGCTAATGTTCAGGATGCACAATGTTTATTGCTGATACTGTTTGCAGGTTTTATCGTCTTTGCTTTCCCACTTTCTATGAGCAACTTAAGTATCTGCAGAACATATTTGATTATGACAGGGTTCCACTATATTATATATGTGTCTGTTGTCATATAACTGTGTGCACAGGGCAGATTGCTGGATAGTGAGAGGTTCCTGGGTTAACACATGCAACTGCCTGATCTGTGTGGCCCACTGCTGTCCTCCGACATGGCCTAAGTGTGTGAGCATGTCCAGTTCAGACTGTCAGTGTTCTGTTGCCTGACATTTGTCTCATGTATTCAAGTGTGTGAGCATGCCCAGTGTGACCTTTCAGTATGTTGCTGTCTGAGGTCCACTACATCTGTTGATGTATGTGTACATGTCCAATATTAACATTTCTACTGTGTGTGTTGAAAGTCAGGTTCTATTCTTACTGCAGGACTCACCTTTATGTCATAACTCGACAGGGATTATGATGTGCCTGCAAGGTTTCCATGGAATACTTAGCATAGACTTATCAACATTTCTTCATAGAGACTGACCACTGCAATACTGTCATGGCTTCGTGATTCAGTACTATGATTATAGTGTACAGTGTCCTGGGTTTGAGGCCCATCACTGCTTAATATTTTCATACTGAACAGACCAGACTGTTAAGGGCCAGTAGAGCAAATATTAGCATGTTGCATTTTGTTCAGCTATGCCCTACTTAGGTTCATAGGTTCATAGGTTCATACTAGGTTATCTGCTCTAAGGCATTTACAAGCCTATCCAGAGTGTGTTTGGCTTTTGCCACCCTCTGAACTGATTTTACTGTGCCCTTTTTAAGGTTAGTTTACTGTGCCTCTGTCTAGTAGTGACACCAAAGTAATCCTCGTGGTAAACCTACGATCTCCCATCCACTCGTCAAGATTCCTCTTGAAGAGAGTCAGTGAGGGGCTCTGCCTAACATGGACTGGGATTCTATTCCAGAGCGAAGGGAGCCTCTGGGTTAGGAATCTATCCCTCCAGCATGTCCAATTTATTTCTGTGCTCAGGTTCAAGTCCCTTGAGCATGTAGCTCTACGGGATTTGGATTTTCTGAGGTGGAGCATGCTCATTAATTCTGGGTTGGACATGGCTTTATATGTCAGGCATAGATCGCCTCTAAGTAGGCGGTATGCAACTGAGTAGAGCTGTAGTTTATTTAACTGAGCAGCATATGGCATCTGTTTGAGTCCCATGATCCTCTTTGTAAGGTACTTTTGGGATCTTTCTAGTTGCTGCAGGTGTCGGGTAAGGTACATCCCAAATGGGGCATTGTATTCAATTATGGGCCTGATGAGGGATGAATAAAGGGGCACAATGACCTCCCTCGATGTAGATGTGAATCCTTTCATGATAAGGTGGGCTATATAGAAGGTCTTTCTAACCACTTTGGCAATGTGGTTGTCAAAGGGGAAATTACTGTCAACTTGGGTCCCCAAGTCTCTAGTTATTTCTTCCGCACTTAATGGATTCCCGCCTATGTGTCAATTTGTGGGCACTTTGTTTTTGCCAAAGGGTATGACTATACACTTTTTAGCATTTAGCTTTAGGCCATGGCTCTGGCACCTGTTATCCGTCTCTATGAGACCCTTTTGGAGGATGCTTGTGTCAGCTGGAGAGTCAATTATGGCACCCAGTTTGCAGTCATCTGCAAATCTGTTCAGCCACAGTCCTCCCGTGTTAGCCTGAACCTCCGAAAATATATGCTGAACACGAGAGGTCCCAGGACTGAGCCTTGTGGGATGCCACTTGTAACTAGTTTAGAGTCTGACATGGCTCCAGCAATTCTGACTATGTGGTTTCTGTCCTTGAGCCAGTTTGCAACCCATCTTATGACATAGGGGTTTATATTTAAGCTGGAGAGATTATCTATGATGCCCGAGTGGGGTATTGTGTCAAAGGCTTTTGCGAGATCCAGGTAGGCTGTGTGGACTACCTTCCCCTCATCAATGGCCTTGGTGACTGTTTCAAAGAAATCAACCAGGTTTAAGAGGCAGGATCTGCCCTTAACAAAGCCAAATTGGGTAGGATCCAGTGTCTGTAGGTCCCCAATGTCTTTTTTATGAGTTCAATGATGATCCTCTCCATAGCTTTGCAGATCGGGCTAGTCAGGCTTATGGGGCGATACTTTCCAGGGTCCATAGAGGCACCACCTTTGTGGAGTGGGACCACTGTTGCTGTACGCCTTTCTTTGGGTACATATCCTGTAGTAAGGCTGAAATTGAACAGCAGCTTTATGTGGGGATTTAGCTCTTCTTGGAGTTCATGTAGAACGCAGCCTGGGACACCATCTGGTCCCATTGATGCAGTGTTTTTTGCTTTGGAGAGGGCGGCTCTCACCTGAGCATCTGAGATGTCAGGAGGGCAGCACTCTGCTGGGATAGATATTTGCTCTTAAGGGGGGAAGGGGGGAGAAGTTTGCACTGAACCTGTCTGCCAGGATGTTGGCAATGTCTGTGGGTTCAGTGTATTTTTTGTCATTTTGGACCAACTCTGAGCATATCTGTGAGTTGCCACCCAGGTTCCTAACATAACTAAAGAAGGCCTTGTGATTATCTTTAGTGTCCTGTGCAATTTTTCTCTCGAAGCTGGCCTTGGATGATTTTATGAGGGATCGTAGTTTTTTGCTAGTACTGATCAGAGATGCGTTCCCTTTTAGGGATTTTGCTCTATCATGTAGTAGCATCCTCCTTCTGTTGTACAGCTTATTTATGGCTGGGGTCCACCAGGCAGGATGCCTGCCTTTGGATGATTGGGTCTTGGTTTTGTTTGGGATAGCATGAGCCATGCATTCTTGAAGGTATCCATAGAATGCGTTTATAAAGGATTCTGCAGTTTGAGCCGTACTTTCCACTGGCCCAGGGGCCTTGAAGGATTCCACCTCATTTTGAGAAGTGTGACATTAGCTTTTGAGAAGTTTTTCACTGTGGTTTTCTGGGCTGTGAGCAGGATCGGGATGTGGATATCCAGTGGAATTGATTTATGGTCCGATCTTACCAATGATTGGAATACCTCTGGTATGGAGCATAGAGTCCCCATGTTGATGATGACCAGGTCCAGTATTTTATCCCCTCTTGTGGGGGTGGTGACTAGTTATTCCATAGCATTTGAGTTTATAAATTTTAGGAACCTTTGGGCTAGAGTGTTGGGGCTTCAGTACTGCTCCCAGTCAATGTTTGGGTAGTTGAAGTCACCCAATATAATGGTGTTTGGAGAGATCTTCATATACTTAGATCCAGCTTGTCCAACATTGCTCAGTATTAACCAACATTGCTGGACGTTGCCCAATATTACCCAACATTGACCACAGTTGTGCTAGTTGGTGTGTGCGATTTTCTTTACATATACTACATGGTGGTAAATGCTGTTTAGCACTGCTTTATATTGCTTAACACATGGCAATCATGCCTCAGGTGGTACTGCAGGGCTGGCTATGTCGGATGCACATACTACACTCCCTATACATGTTTGGAAGCAGGTGGTGTCAACTTAGGCATCCTTTTTACTATATGTGTGAGTCAGAGAGAGGTATAATTTCCAGGGTTCCTACTGAGCCAGTGTATGTGCTATATGTTGTCTCTTTGCTGAGGCCAAAGCATACTGGGCACACCTCCTTCTGCCTACTGGGGCAGACTCAGGTTGTTCCTCCGCCGGTTCACGCTCTGCCTGTGATGGCCTTGGCAATGGTGGGGGGCTGTTTCACCCAGGCCTATGCTGGTCCTGCTTCAGCTGTTTTCGTAGGATCATATTATGTAGCATAGCACATACCATGACAATTTGGGTACATGTAGTTGTTGAGTACTGCAAGGCTCCACCAGGTGTGTCCAGGCACCGGAACTGTGACTTGAGCAGCCCAAACACACGCTCAATTACATTTCGTGTTTGTGCGTGTGCCTCATTATGACGTTCCTGTTCAGGTGTGTGTGCGTTTCTAATGGGTGTCATCAGCCACTGCTCCAGTGCATAGCCAGCATCCCCCACTAGGTGACCATGTGGGATGTCCCCATTGGCAAATGTCTGGTACAGCTGCATCAGATGCCAGATATGGGAATCATGGTAGCTTCCAGAGCAGCCAGCACACACATTCAGTATTATGCCCTGGGCATCACACATGACCTGGCAGTTGATGGAGGGGAAGCCCTTGCGGTTGAAGTAGATCCTACCCCGCTCACCGGCCGGTGCTTTGATACATTTTTATTTATTTTATTTATTTTATTTTATTTTATTTTACATTTGTTGACCGGGCTAGTCTAGCTGGACATATATCCGTTTACAGTAGAGGCCCGGGGAGAAAAGCTCCAGAATAGATAAAAAATTACAGTGATTTATAACAATTTCAGAAATTTTCTTAATAAATTTATACAAGGTACAAGAGAGGATATCTATGATATTTAAAAACATTAAGTCAAGTTATACAACAAAATATAAGAACTACATACTAAAGTTAATAAGAAATATAGGCATACCTTAGGATTCAACTCTCAACTCCAGAAAGCATCAGGTAAGGCCAGTAAGGGGACAGAAAGAAAAAACTAGAAACTAAAAAGGCATATTGAGACATACTTTCAATCAGGATTGGTACAGGGACATAGCCATTGAGAAGTAAGATGTGCTTTGATTTGTCTTTTGAACAGAGAGGTGGAATGTAGAGTAGCTATTTCTTGAGGGATTAGATTCCAGCGTTTCCCTATGGAATTTGAAAATAGTGCATCCCCAGCTTTATTATATGATTTAGTTATGGATACTAGAAACTTATTGGCGGAACGGAGTGTGTTTAGGTTCTTATATGGAGAAATAAGTCTAGTCAGGCTTGGAGTATTTTCAGGAAATGAAGGGTTTTATGAATCATAAGTAGTTGTTGGTAGAGTAGGTGGTTATTTAGTTCTAGCCAGTTTAGTTGTTTCAGGTTGTGACAGTGGTGGGTTCTAAGGGGAGTTGCATTAATGAATCTCGCTATACTGTTATAGCAGGTTGAGAGTTTATTGATGTTATTTTTAGATAGTGTGGTATATATAGCTGAAGCATAAAAAAGGGTGGAGAGCAGGTGGGTCTGTGCAATGGTTTTTCTAGCTGCTGGGTTAAGGAAGGGTTTAATTCTGTAGAGTGTCCCAATTTTTTTATTAACAGCTTTTATAGTACTATTAATGTGGTCATCAAAGTTAAGATGGTTGTCAATGACATATGTGCATGTAGTCTATTGCACCCACTACCTCAGGGTATTCCACTATTTGCTGGAAGAGATGCATATTGCTGGCCAATTCCTCATGGGAATTGGGGAAATATACATGATCACCGACATGTGCTGACATGGCATCCAGGAACTGGTGCAGTACCCTGGATGCTGATGCCTGTGATATCCTCATCATATCACCAGTTGGTCTCTGGAAGGTACCTGCTGCTAATATTCTTAGGCCAGCACATACCTTAGTTTCCACTGGAATGGGTTCCCCTCTGTTGGTTCTGTGTGTGAGCTGTGGCCTGCACAGCTCAACAATTTGCTGCAAGAGGTCTCTGTCCACTCTATAGCGCTCCACTATCTCCAGCTCATGTAGCCCCTGTTAGGTTACCCTGGGCCTGTACACTCTTCTCTGTCTCCTCACTGTGGGTTGTCCAGCAGCATTCACATTATCACCACCCTCAGCATGTTGCATATGTCACCTTATAACAGCAATGGCAGCCCCTAACATTTTTTGTCACAGTAAAGCTTTTTCAGATTTCACTTCTATTAGCTTACTGCAGTGTTGCAGTGTCTCTTGAGAGAAACATAATGGACTGTTGTTTGCAGAGTTTTAAGTGCTGGGCTGGGCTGGGCTAGTGTACTGCCTGTGTAATTGCCTGATTCTGATTGTTTTCACCTGCTAGCTCTGCTAGTACTCCCTGGTAACTTCCTACTATTTGGTGTGCTTCTTTTTCCCTTTCTGTTTCCTCAGGGGGCAGCGCCATGCACACAAGCGCAAACACGCGCAAACCAGCTCACACATGCGCACACATGCTTACATGGACTAAAACTTGCTTATTCTTGTTAAAACACGCACACACCAGCGCAAACGTGCTTACAACTGTTTACACAGCCTTACCATATGTACACGCGCACACACTGTCTTACTCAGGTTTACTGGCACACACACGTGTGCATGCACGCCCAGCAAGAAACATTGGTGTTATCCACGGCATACACCTTCAATTTCTTTACTTTACCTAACCTACCTGTTGACACACCTCTTTCAATCGTATGTAAATGTCACCTGACACATGCCACTCAGCTCCAATGAGGTTCACGTCTTTCATACATGCCCCCCTTGTAATGTCACCTATCTTCTACTCTGTTACTCCCCTTATCCTACTCCTACACTCCACTGACTGTGCTCATTTGCTATGTAAACTTGTGATTAACTATCCTAACCCTTATTTGCATAGGATTGCCTTCTAATGCTTGGTTACATCTCTTAGACTGAGCTTCCCCCCTTAGCAACCTCTACTTGGTGGCCGTGTTGTCTTCAGCCTTCCATTCACTTGCATTGTAAATTCATATCAGCAATAAAATTCACATTTGTGGATCTTAATTATTGATTTTCTGTTTTTCAGGGTGCAGTGCATTTGCTCTACGCTGCTCTACGCTTAAACCCCAGAGATCAGGATGAAAAAAAAGTTATTTTATTTTTATTTTGCATCACTTCACATTGCCAATGGCCGTATTTTTGGCCATTGGCATGTTTCCTCCTGTAATGCATCCTTTTTTTGGAGCTGTCACGGCTCAGTTTTGCTATTTGCAGAATCATACTCAGTTGTCAACTGAGTACATTTCTGCAAATAACACTACTCCTACTCGGACAGGTTCGGGTTTCCTGGATCGCAAATTTACCTCATTTGCATAGCTTTCGCCTGCAATTGAGGTAATTTGCATATCCAAGCCCTGTCCGTGTAGGACTAGTTTTGAGAGTTCTGTTACACGCCCCTACCGGCTGTTCCTGAATTGCTCGGCGGACATGTTGGCTGCATGGAGTCTTACTCTACTCTTAGACTCCGTGCAAGCCTTTGTGAATCCGGCCCTTGTCTTTTTCATATATACAGTACTACAGTTTTGTAGTCATTTTATTTATCTCTAAAAATATATCTTTTATTGTCATGTCTACTTCTTCAGATTAATTCCCTGGCTTATACACCTCAAGTGTGGTAGCCATAGCTGTCTCTCTTGTCAGAAACTATTTAAATTCTATTTTCTTTTCCCCAGTTTATTTTTCTTCCTTGTAGTCATGTATCTGGTACCTGTGACATATCTACATTAACTTTTAGAGATGGAGTTCTAAACAGTGACTTTTTCCTGTTATCCTTCTTTGCTGCCAAGATGCCAAGAAATCTGTGTGCCTATTCACTCCATGCCATATCAGAAGTCTGCTATGCAAGCAGCTCATGAAAAGAATTATACACTTGACGGTATGCAAGCCATGAGCCACTGTAAGAAACATACATGAACCGAGCAGTATATTTTACATGTGAGAATCTTACTCTAAATGCTTTTGAGAAATACCACATTTTTAGAAATAGTCAATATTGGCAGAAAAAAGACAGAAAATCCACCTATGGATGGCCAGTCAATGAAATCCACAAATGTTCCGATTAAAATATAGTCCTTTAATACGAATAAAACTTCGACTTGAAGTAAAATAAAAAGCTCAAAACTGTCCCTTGAAGATATCCGATAAGCGCTTTCGACTGTTGTCTTCCTCAGATCGTATACGATACGATCTGGTCTTCCGGATACCGGCCAAGGCTCTTGCCACCCCTATATTGCCTTTTTAGGCGGTGTTCCAAAGACCAAATTACCACCATAACAGCTACAAACAAATTTTAAAAATTTATATATATATATATATATATATATATATATATATATATATATATATATATATATATATATATAAGTTCAAGGGATGTAGGGGGATTGCCCACCAGATCTAGAGATGCAGGGGGCTTGCTCCACCTTGCTCCACCTGCAAAGATCAAACTCAAAGCAGAAAAGTGGTGTTTTACATTTGCTCTTCTGGATTTTAGTCTTTTTTGGCATCTCAGGATCTGGTATTGTGATTCTCTGCATTTCAGGAGGGACCCCAGTGCTACATGTCTTTGCATTTAATTTGTCTTTGCATTTAATTTAAGCACATTTCTAAAATATCATTGATAAATTTATAGGTTCATAGGTCTTTACTAGGCTAATGACCACAAAGACTTTAAGCTTAACCATGCATCCCAAATCTCTGACAAGTTTAAGTATATTTAATAAGTGTAAGCAGGAGCTTGGGAGATAAGCCATTTACAGGCTGCCTGTGTCCATTATAATTGTATAGTTTATACCTTGCTGAAGTAACACACTATCGCAGGCTAAATGAATGACAATGCACAGCTTGCAGTCATCAGCCAATTTAGTAAGCCATAAATGTTTGTTAGTGGTTTGGAGATCAGAGAAGGAGATGCTGAACAGAATGGGTCCCAGCACTGAGGCCAACAGCTAGTCAACTTTTTCTGAGGTGACACCTGCAACTTTAACTTAAATATAACACAACCATGTGGTTGTGTGAAGTGTAGAGGCAATGGGAGTAGGACAGAACCTAAAAGTTACATGCATTGAATAAAAACTGGAGAAAGTCAGGAAACTTTTGCAAGAACCGAGAAAGACAGTACAAGGTGTTTAAACATACAGTTAAGGATATGTGTTAATAGTTACTGTATCTCCAAACCATGCTCCAGAGATTCCTTATGTAGTAACACTGTAATACAGGATAAGGCAAATGTTTTCTTGCTAGGTTTGTACGTTACAGTGGTTATTTTGGAAAGTGGTTGCCTTTTCAAATGTTATACATTCTTGGAGCTTAAAGAAACTGAAATCCCATACTCTGTTTTGAGTTGAGCACTGCAAAGGAAACATTGAAGTTGTAAGATACTTTAAAATATACAGCTAAGTCCAGTTTACCACTTTCCAGCCAAAGTAGAACATAGTTTAATTTCTGTTGGTACAACAACAACAACAACAGAAAGATACTATGGATTATTAAGATGTAACACCATTCCCTGCAATATAATTGTTTCTGCAATATCAGCTAAGCTGTTCGGTAAATGCAAAGGTACATACATCAAAGCCATTATAGTTCAAATTATGCCATTAATTTTATTAATCTGGTTGATAAAAAATTGTGGTTAGGAACAAGAACTTTGGCACATTATTTTTTTTTTAATATGAATTTATCAAGATGGACTATGTGAATTTGGGGTTAGTCTGCATAATAGTTATTTAATATGGATGAGAATGACTTATTAAAGGATATATTGATTAACTTACTGAAACATTGCATTTGACTCATTTAGATCATTGTAACATAAGACTGTAGCACAGTATGTTTAGTGTGGTAATCAGGCTGAATTTTGATATTATTAAATTGACTATTATACAGCTTATTGCCTTTTTTCTGATATTAGCAGTGTATGAAAGGACAAATTTATTATTCTTGTTCATTTTAGCTTGTCAGAACTACAGTCTTACATGAAATACAAGCAACATTATTTTGTGTTTACTTTTGATCACTGAATGATATGTTTTATACACTAAATGAGCAGTATCTAATCTTCCTAGGTTGTCTTGTCTCCCATCGTTTCAAGATTGACCTCCTACCTTATACTGATGCTTCTGTTTTCAGCTTCTACCCGCCCCCCCATTTAGAATAACTAGCCTGGGGAGCCAGCCTATGACTACAACTGATGGACTATTTAGTCATCTTTAGGGGAGTCAGAGAAGAAAATAAAATGTACTAGTATAGCACTATCTGCTCTTATGGCCTGTTTTTGTCATAAAATTTCCTGTGGGGTTGAACGGTACAATGACAAGATCACATGCTCCTGTAAATGATGTTCTATTATATCTGCCCCACCCCTGCCATGCACACAGCTATGTGTATTCCTGTACTACTTCCTGGCCTCCACCAGTGGTATATTGTCAGGAATTCCCATATCCTCCCTGATAGATAGGCTAGTTACTCCTCAACCATTCGAGCCCCCCCCCACTCAGCCAGTGCTCCAGTTTCCCATATTGCTGTTTGGTACCAGGCTGCCAGGTAGTATCACATACTGCCACTCTTCCATCCTGCCATGCTCAAATGGCTGGCATGCACCTCAGTTTGCTACAAATTTAACTTGATTTGAAAAGAAAGGCCTTAATTGGAGTAGCATGAACTGATTTGGTTAATAAATAATTTTGTTTGTTCTTTTTCATGCTTGCAGATCATCAAGCCACCATTCACCAGATTTGAGCTTATTGATACCCCTCTACTGGTTCAGTGGTGCAGCGGTAGCATTGCCACCTCACAGCAAGAAGTTCTCTGGTTCAATCCTTGGCTGGGGTGCCTTCTGTGTGGCATCAGCATGTCCTCCCTGTGGTCGCGTGGGTTTACACTGGGTGCTTCGGTTTCCTCCCACATCCCAAAGGCATGCTGTAGGTGGATTGGACACTCTAAATTGGCCCTAGGTGTGAGTGTGTGTGCCATCTGTGGAAGGTTGGGCACTGGGCTGGCAACTCCACACCATAAATCTCCACTGCCACTCATGAGCAGACAGGTGATCTGCTGTGGTGACCCCTTTGCTGGGATCCCAAGGTGTCAGCTAACTGGAGGAGCCATCACACAAGCAGCCAAGGAAGTCATGTATGACATGCATCTACCAAGCCAATGTGTGCTATAATGGTGTTTCTAACAGTCCTAATTTGCTCCTGGGTGGCTGACGTAGGCAATCATATCATGGTGATGGTCTACTGTGTGTGTGTGTGTGTGTGTGTGTGTGTGTGTGTGTGTGTGTGTGTGTATACTTTTACAATCATGTTAATGAGAGTTACATTAACCTCTTGGAAAAAACAAGCCCAAATGCCCAAGTCATTTGCCACTGAATTGTTTATAAGATTCTGTTTAGTGTTGGCAGATGAACATACTAAGATCACCCTGAGAAAGACTGAGCTGGCATTGGCTGCTCACACCTATCATTCCCCATCTGGTTCCTCTAGTACCATAAGATGCTATTAGAATTTTAAGACATTGGGTTCATAGTCAATGCTTTTTTGTCTATGCTATGGAGCTGTACATGATTGTATTCTCTCTGTCTAATTCTATTTGTGGAATCAAAATTATTAAGGCTTTCTCTTAGACTTCTATACAACAAGTTGAATTTATATAGGATGATCACCTGTGTGCATTGATGTAAAGGATGTATTTAGTTAATTTAAACCATTATTACATGAGGTTTCCAGAGATTATGGTTAGCAAATAATACAGCCTGGTTTTATACATCAAATTATTTACACAAACCTGCTCTACTCCAATCTCTGTCCTTCTGCCCAAAAGCCGAGTGCAATCTCTCTGAGCTTTGGGAGAGATAGCTAGCATGCTCCCACCCCCTGTCATTCTAGAGCTATGATCTAGAATATAACAAGGGCTCTTAGAACCCTCCATCCTGACAGATATGATTATGACCTGATAGTGGTTCATGTGGGGATGAACAACCTTAGACAATCTACCCAGAGAGACATGCACAATCATATGATTAAGTTGCTAAGCATGTGTCTGAGGCAGGAAATACAACAGGTCTGGAGTGATATTTTGCCATTACCTAGAAAGATGCTGAGCTTAAAAGACAAAATAATTGGCTTTAGTGACTGGTTGTGTAGTTGATGTCATTCTAGGCGGGATCCAATATATGTCAGCTTGGGATGAGATGACTGACAAGTCTTTTTGTTTTGCCAGGGATGGCTTTCACCTCTCTTACCAAGGATTTTGCATTCTGGTTAAAGCTTTTATTGACCCTATAGTGCCTATTTTAGGCAGGGACCATCTAATACACATTTTCTAATATAGAACACATTAATGTAGCTCTACTCAGTGCCAGGAGTCTTAACAGAAAATGCCCAACCCTGGGGTTTTCCTGCAACTTGAACACATTCATATAGTATAGTTACAGAAACATGGTTTCAGGGCAATGAAAGCATTCCCTCTATTCCTGGGTATAATTCCTGTCATGACTTCAAATCCACTGGCAATTGTGGGGTAGTTATACTGTTTGTCAAGGATATCTTCACCTCACAATCGATTCCTTGGGACACCACATGCGAACTCCAAGAAGTCCAAATGATTATAAATAGACAAATTACCACTTCATAGCAAGCTACAGAACACTATTTTCCCCCTTCTGAGAATGGTAGCTGTCTTAACACTTTAGCTGAAATTCCCATTAAACCCAAGACCTTTCTACTGGTGGACTTCAACTATCCATCAAAAAACTGGTTGACCTACACTGCCAATGGTTGGCATGGCCAGCACTTCCTTGACATTATAAATGTTAGCTCTCTTTCACAAATAGTTAACCACCCTACAAGGGACTCCAATATCCTGGATCTTGTCCTCACAAATACAATCACTTCTTACACCACTCCATATATAGCATCATGTCTTATTAAAACAGACTATAAGTTAATGACATTTTCCTTTAAAAATTGTGACACTTCCCCTGTAAATAGCTCTATGTGTAGGGACTTCACAAAAGCAAGCCTTCTTCAGTTACATGATGACTTAAATAAATTGTGCTGTAACTCTCTGAAGGATCCTATTGCTAAACCTGCTACCTATGCCTCTGATTTCTGCTCCCACTTAGTGGGAGAATACTTAATTGTATTGATAAGGCAGTCCCTATGCACAACATATATAATGAGAAGTTTAAAAAGAAACACACCTGGTGGAATACCTATATAAATAAATTATATAACAAGAGAAAGAAACTGCTTAGTACTTGTAAGAGCTCTCAATCTACCTACCTGAAGAGCACACTTATGCCAAACTATCAAAGCACTTAAGGGAACAATTAAGAAGCTCACAGCTGAGTAGAAACTTAAAATAACCATTACAGCCAAAAGGTAACTGCAACTCTTCATATAACTATGTCAGAAAGTTAAGAAATAACACTCAACAGTGTTCAGAGCTATGTCCATGATAATACTACAATCCCTGAATGAAAGGAAATAGCTAATATTCTAGCTAACAAATTTAGTGTATATTTTGCTCCACTCACAGCTATAGACATCTCACAGGTTCCACAATCCCATTCACCCCCTTTAATTAATACAGAACAAATTCTTTCAGCACTTTCAAAAACTAAGAATACTTCATCCATGGGCCTTGATAACATACCAGTTTGTCTGATTGTCAATGCCAGATATGGCCTTTCTGAACCCCTACTTAACCTCTTTTAAGCCTCTCAAGTGGTTACATTCCTGAAGCCTGGAAAACAGCTATTGTAATGACCCTGGTAACTATGCTTCCATTAGTCTCACTAGCCTCATATGTAAAGTTATGGAGTGCATTATCTCAGACTTCATTAATCTGGACATTCAAAATCTCTCAACCCTGGACCCTCATCAATTTGGGTGTATATCAGAACATCGAAGTATTAAAACTTTGAATGTTCTGATATCGAACACTATTCAGTGAAAGCTAAGAATAGCAAAGCTGCAGAACAGCACATTCTTTCCTTGGGAAAGAATTCGGTTGGCTGTTTCTGTGGCTTTGCTATTCTTAGCACAGTGGTGGAAAGTTATGGGTTGTGTAAAGGTAAGTGTGATTGTTGTTAGGGTTAGGGGCGGATTAAGTGAGTTAGGGTCAGGGTGCGGGTTAGGCGTGTATGCGATAGTGACAGACTTTAGGGTTAGGGGCAGTTTAAGTGGGTTAGGGTTAGGGCACGGGTTAGGTGAGTGTGCGATAGTGACAGACCTTAGGATTAGGGTTTGGGTTAAGGTAAGTGGGTAGATAGCAGTGTGTGTTTAGTTTAGTGTAGCGTTAGATGTAGGAATTTAAGTGTATGTGTGTGGTTGCTGTTTGTTTGATGTGCTTGTATAATGTGTATGTGTTTCGGAGTAGCAAATTTTTCCATGGGAAAAAATCCGCTGTTCTGAATGTTCAATATTTTCATGTTTAGATGTTTTGGGGCCGATGAAATAGCTTTCGCTATTTTCATCTTTCCATAACGTAATATAAACGCATCAACTTGGCTTTATCAAAGTCAGATCCTGCCTCTTTAACCTCATTAATTTATTTGAAAAAGAAACTGAAGGAGTGGATAGTAGTTATGCAGTGTATGCAGTATATCTAGACCTGGCTAACCCATTCCCCATGCAAGCATTATTGATAAACTTGTAAATCTAAATATAAATCCTTATACTGTGCAATGGATAGCTAACTGGCTGTCTGACAGAACCCATGTGGTTAGAGTAGCATGTGTCATTTCTGAAAGCAAAACATTACCAGTGGCGTACCACAGGGCTTGATTTTGGGCCCTCTCCTGAAGACTGTCTTATAAGAATAGAGTTTGCAGTGTAGAAGCATCTGGCTGCAGGATAAAGGATAGCAGTAGTGATCAGGGGTTATTAGACATTCCTAGTCTGATGAAAATGCCCAGAGCAGCAGCAGTAGCAGCAAATGGACAATATTTGTAGAAACACTGGCTGAGTAAATGCAGGCACTGTTACAACTTACAGTGTTGAGATAACCACAAAACATGAGCTAGTAATACTGAATCAAGTACTGCTGAATAAAGATAGTAGGTGACCTAATAGCAAATACTGCAGGCCCAGGATAGTACAAAACATGAGCTAGTAATACTGAATCAAGTACTGCTGAATAAAGACAGTAGCTGACCTAAGAGCAAATACTGCAGGCCCAGGATAGTACAAACCATGAGATAGTAATACTGAATCAAGTACTGTTGAATAAAGACAGTAGGTGACCTAATAGCAAATACTTCAGGCCCAGGATAGTACAAAACATGAGCTAGTAATACTGAATCAAGTACTGCTGAATAAAGAGAGTAGGTGACCTAATAGCAAATACTGCAGGCCTAGGATAGTACAAAACATGAGCTAGTAATACTGAGTCAAGTACTGCTGAATAAAGACAGTAGGTGACCCAATAGCAAATACTGCAGGCCCAGGATAGTACAAAACATAAGCTAGTAATACTGAATCAAGTACTGCTGAATAAAGACAGTAGGTGACCTAATACCAAATACTGCAGGCCCAGGATAGTACAAAACATGAGCTAGTAATACTGAATCAAGTACTGCTGAATAAAAAACAGTAGGTGACCTAATAGCAAGTATTGCAGGCCCAGGATAGTAATAAACATGAGCTAGTAATACTGAATCAAGTACTGCTGAATAAAGACAGTAGCTGACCTAATAGCAAATACTGCAGGCCCAGGATAGTACAAAACATGAGCTTGTAATACTGAATCAAGTACTGCTGAATAAAGACAGTAGCTGACCTAATAGCAAATACTGCAGGCCCAGGATAGTACAAATCATGAGATAGTAATACTGAATCAACTACTGCTGAATAAAGACAGTAGGTGACTTAATTGCAAGTACTGCAGACCCAGGATAGTACAAAACACGAGCTAGTAATACTGAATCAAGTACTGCTGAATAAAGACAGTAGGTGACCTAATAGAAAATACTGCAGACCCAGGATAGTACAAAACATGAGCTAGTAATACTGAATCAAGTACTGCTGAATAAAGACAGTAGGTGACCTAATAGTAAATACTGCAGGCCTAGGATAGTACAAGACATGAGCTATTAATACTGAATCAAGTACTACTGAATAAGGACAGTAGGTGACCTAATAGCAAATACTGCAGGCACAGGATAGTACAAAACATGAGCTAGTAATACTGAATCAAGTACGGCTGAATAAAGACAGTAGGGGACCTAATATCAAATATTGCAGGCCTAGGATAGTACAAAACATGAGCTAGTAATACTGAATCAAGTACTGCTGAATAAAGACAGTAGGTGACCTAATAACAAATACTGCAGGCACAGGATCGTATAAAACATGAGCTGGTAATACTGAATCAAGTACTGCTGAATAAAGACAGTAGGTGACCTAATAGCAAATACTGCAGGCCCAGGATAGTACAAAACATGAGCTATCAATACTGAATCAAGTACTGCTGAATAAGGACAGTAGGTGACCTAATAGCAAATACTGCAGGTCCAGGATAGTACAAAACATGAGCTAGTAATACTGAATCAAGTATGGCTGAATAAAGACATTAGGTGACTTAATAGCAAGTACTGCAGGCCCAGGAAAGCATGATTGTTGGTGACTACTACAGGAAATGTAGCTACTGAGTACTATATTATAGAAAGGCTGTACTAAACAAATTTAAAAATGACAAAGGAGTGTTGGATGAATGAAAACAGGAGTGGAATCAGCTAGGGATCTGAGCATGGATTGTTTTTCCACTCCACATCTTGATGTAGAGGTTGACCTCAGCCCAAAGAAGATGACTGTTCTCAGAAAAGTTAGTTACTATTTGGGAAGTCTCTAGAAAACCCTTCCTAAGCATGGTTATTCTCTAGCGCACTAGTGAACTTGTTTCCCCTACCTAGACTTTTACCATACTGCTGCCTTCCAGGAATGTGTTGGGATCCTTTGCTGAAGGATTGCCCTCCTTTTCTGGT